>NC_089772.1:11339124-11461624 GCF_040412425.1 Macrobrachium rosenbergii
AGACCATTTCTCAAGTTCCACCTTGAGGGTTCTAGCCAGGGTGATCAAGTCTGAGTGATGGGAGGGTACAAAGATCCTTTTTGGAGGTAGCCTGACAGCAAAGGATCACAGTTTTTACATTGGAATATCAGGGATGGATGATTTTCTTCTTTTATAGCCTTAAGGTTGGGTCATACTGAAATCTCCAGGATTACTGCAGGCCTGTCAGAAACAGAATTTGCTTCAGGAACTCTTTTTCTGCTGGGTTACCCTTTGGGCATGGGTAAATGTTTACTTCAATACCACAGCCACCCACCCCCATGAATGCCTTGCACAGTACAAGCTCCATGAGAATGTTTGGTAAAACAAACAAAAGATGGTAAATATCTCAGTAACAGTTAATTTAGGGTAGGTTTTAGATTGATTTTTGTATCAAGCATATTATGGAGACTCAAGAGAGCATAAAAACTCCAATTTTGAGGTGTGGTATTAAAGGCAAAGAATAACTTTGGCGGTGATAGTTTGGTAAAGTCACTTGCTTTCTAGGAAGATGAGATCTGCCCTTAGCCAATTGACCTATTAGTTTTTGGGCTTATTTACAAGTTCCCCTCAGAATGTTTTTGTGTGGAAGGCTCTCATTCTGGGCTTCTGAAGCTGGAACCATAGAATAGGTTGCTGTGGCTTTATTCCTTTACCTCAGGATGATGGTGGACTTCTGTTGTGTATGTTTTGAGGAAGACAGCAAAATATTTGAGGTTATTGGTGTCGGGAGGATGTCGACCATCCCCTCTCACGAGTTGATGAAATGGTGGGTCTCTCTTGGTAGCAAGTTAGTGATAGGTTCTTCCTTACACTTTTTGAAGAGTAAGATCAAGACAATCTGACACTCAGGACACCTTAATTTGTTCTACTTAGTTGCCAGCAATCTTCTTTCTCATGGAGTTCCTATGAACCTTCCTGGTCCTTCCATGTTCCTGACATTCAAGTGAAATTAGTTAGTGATAAAGGTACTAAGGGAAGGTGTCTGTTGCTATCAGACCACCTTTACCTCTTTCTACCCTAGCAACATTGCCTACAAGTCCTTGGACACCAAGGTAGAACCTGCTCAATGGTGTATTGTATAGGGCTGGGAGGGGGTAGGGGGTAGTAGTAGGACGCTATTATTTTGGGAACTAATTGTAACAAAATTGCTACTTCTTGAGCTGGTAAGTCTGCCCCAAATAAAAGGGCTCCTCCCAAATCCTGGGACAAGGATTTACTGGAGTTACCCATACTGTTCTGAACAGGAAGCTGCTATTACCAGGTAGGAAGAACAATACCAGTCATGTTTTTCTGACAGTACCCTGTACTTTTTACAGAGGGACTGTGTCCCCAAATAAGGGGAAAGGGTTGTATTCTTATAAGAACAGATTACAAATTGAAGAGAATATAGATTTCCCTAGATACTAAAATATTTCAATTTCCTAATTTTCTTGTAAAAGTTCCAGAATTGATATCAATTAACAACCTGAACCCTTTTAACATAATCCCATCTCTAACTAACTAAGTATTTGTCTCACTTTAAGTAAAGTAAATGTTGGCAGTTAACTACCTTGGTACTTTGCTTTAATAACTGCACAAGCTTTTGTTGAAGGTATATCCATATAAAAGACTGAAGGTTTTTTATCCAAGAAATATTAGAATATATCTTCAAATTGTCATTTTTTTCTGACTTCAGTCTGTCATTTTGCCTTTTTTTTGTTTTTGTTACTCTGTTAACATACTACAATGAAGAAAAGGCCAGTTTCAAAATAACCCAATACCCAGCATTCTAGCATGAAAAGTAAATTTATAGTGAGATCAAAGGAAAATACTGTATCACTAAGTACATACACATTCAACAAGGGAGGCTTGTGCTCTGGCTCAGACCCTTTTTTTGATTGGATCTTGAGTTGGAGAAGTTTAGGAAGTTTTACCTACTGGTACTGTAGTCTCTTTATCAGGAGGATGTGTAATGTACAGTTTTGTTCCAGGAACATCAAGACAATTTTGAGAGTTTGAAATGTTGGGATTTCAGGTTGAGGGCCATTCATGCATTTATTTGATTTGTCTTCAGTAATAGGGAAGATTTTATATACTTTACAAATTAGCCTTTATTATCACTCAAAGGAAATTAATTGTTGTTATCTCATTTTGATTAGATGTGTTGCAGGACAGAATTTTTGAAAGAGACAGAATTTTTGAAAGAAACTTCATGTTCATTCTTCAACTACTTAAATTTCCCATATAATACAGCCCTATGCTCACATTTTATATGTGTTTAGAATTGACTACAGTAAACCCCCTTGATTCGTGGACTCGCTTATTCGCAGATTTCTCTGTGGAACGTAGATACACATTGTTCGCGGAAAATTCACCCGTTCACTGTATTTTCCACTGAGAAATATTCATTAATTACTGTATTTTCATATCATTTTCATGACTAAATGCACTTTTTGTGATAAAACAATTAAAATACTCAGATATAAGCATTTTTAGAGTTTTTTTTTGTGTTTGAACTATCAAAATAGGCAGTTCTAAGGGTTTTTAGAGGGGTTTTAAGTACTTGCGGATTTTAGCTATTCGTGGGGGCGGGGTGTGGTATGCATCCCCCGCAAATACGGGCGGTTTACTGTAGTCAGTAAATGCTGTTGATTTTGCAATGATTTCGTATTTATTTCAGAGCGTCTGGATGGTCATTTTACGTTGGCTGTCACTTTGCTCAATGACAGTGGGAGTGGTTTGCAGATGAAAGACCACAATGAAGTTGCTGATAAGATTAAAAGAAGATTGGTGAGGGAGGAACGTTTTGAAGATGCTGTAAGATTTTCTGGTCTTTTAAATAAACTCCTCAAGTCTGTAAGTACTGCATAAGTTTGTTATTCTATGGTTCATGTTAGGTTGTAGGCTCCTCTTTGTTCTCACATGTTTTAACTGTGTCAGTCTCCAGTAAAGCAGTTTTGCTGAGTGTTTAGTGGATAAATATTTGAGCCATTATCACATCGGATGAGGGAGCCCCCTTACTAGTGTTGTCATTATACTGTAGTGTCATCTTGGCCTGTATAATGTGTGGATGACTAGCTGAAGTGCATGTTCTTCAGGTTTATATCATGCTTAAGTGTTATTTATGTTTCTAATTCTTTGTACAATGTAGAGTACTGCTGAAAAAAAAATTGTTTTGTGATAGGGTATTTCATGACAAGCAGCTGCTATATTCCTAAATTTTGCAGTGGATAGGACGTTTAGCCAAAATGAAGGGACTGATTAGCTTAGATGGTGATGGAGGGCTGGGGCACAATGAAAGGCAACCCCCTGGAGAGTCTACATATATTGGAAATTGAAGGTGTACATGAATGGGTTTAAAAGGCAGTAAACAAAATGACATGGAGAGGTATAATTTGAGTAGGGATGGATTGCAGTTTGGTTCCAATCAGTGGAATTGAGTTATTTTTGGTTAGACATATTTTAAATTATGCTTTAGGCTTGATGTAGGTTTGGATTAGTTTGAACTGCTTGTAGTTTTGTGTGAGTAATGTACAGTACTCTCTGTTGGCTTTAGAGTTGGTTGTACGTTTCAATAACTCTAGTTTTTCCATGCAGAGTAGGGCATTATTCTTGCGCTCGACATTTTCCGTAGTTTTTCCATGCAGAGTAGGGCATTATTCTTGCGCTCGACATTTTCCGTAGTTTTTCCATGCAGAGTAGGGCATTATTCTAGCGCTCGATACTTTCTTCACTGGGGTTTGTAACAGGCACAACATGTGAATAGAATTGGAGAAGAGGTAATGGTGGCATCATTGGAATAGATGAATTTCTGTCATTATTGATGAGCAAGGAGCTAAGAAATACCAGATGCTTACCAAAGTAAGTTTTAGTAATTGAAGGAAAAGAATATGTAATTCTTAATGGAAAATACCAGATTTTTTGAAAATGTGTTTGCAAGCTGTGATGCATGTAATCTCTCCAAGGTCTTGTACACCACCAAAATTTTTAAATAAATTGAGATGTTGAATTATTATTTCAGTAAAGTGAATCAAATAATTTACTCTAGATGTAAGACCAAATGGAAAAATTAATGAAAGCTATTTTGGAGGCATTAAATTTCAGTCAATTTCTATCTTACATTAAAAATTGTCTCCATATTTATTGAAAATGTGAATTACAATTTTTACTGAACCTGCCATGTCTTGCAATGCTTTGTGCATAATTGCAATAAATGTATGTTTTCACATTTACAGGCTGTGTTGCATAACAAAGGCAGCATATTGTCATTATTTCTTGCACTGAGCAATGATAATGCAGCATCAAAGAGACTTAAGATTCCAGTGGTAAGTACCTCTGAATATTTTTGCCTTTTATAAATAAAATGTATATTTTTGTGAAAGCCACATAGAAGTGTAAAGTTACATACTAATGTTCTTTTTTGAGGAATTTGAAGAAGTGGTACATTTGTTATTAAAACTTGAGTTTTCTGAATCACTTTGCAATTGAATTTAAATTTAGGTCTCTAGTTGAGCAGCCCCTGCAAAACTCATTTCACACTTTGTCAAATTCTTTTTAGGTTGAAGATTTTTATTGATGTTAAAAAATGCTATTGCATAAGTGGGTTGGTGTCAAGTATGTTTTAAAAACAGAATTTCTCCAATATTTGCTTGGATAATATTGCAGTGCCTTAATTGTGAAAATTTAAAGCATCCTAATATATCAGCAAGCACTCAAGAGTTAGTTTTCCAAGATATATTGGGCAACATATATGTACAGTGTATGTACCCAACCATGAAATGCTGGGGACTCTTGCCATTTTAGAAAACTTCATTACCGGAACAGGGGAACCATTTTTTTCATTAATTGTTTTCCAGTTTGATCTCTTACTTTTTACAATTGCCTTACCAAGTGGTCAAGAGTTCCCTTCACTACAGGCATGGATTGAGGTTCTCTTTACTACTGTATATTTTATTCTGTATTGTAATGTAATTCAAAATTTTGGGATTAAAAAGAATTGGACAATAGCATGCAAATCTATTTTTTTTTTTGGGAAGAATGATACAATTCATACAGTTGCATCATTCAAAACCAGACAGCTTTCTCTCATTCTTCTAGCATTCTTTCCCATCTTGCAGGTATAGGGAGGGGAATAAAAGAAACATGGTTTTGTTTTCAGTGAGAGCCATAGGAAAACTAAATCTTGTTGAAAGGATAGTTGCTTTTGTTTTCAGAGGTGTCAAAACAATATCTAACTGCCTTAGACAAGTCATCCTAGAGCTTGTAATTACACCACTGAAGAATGAAATGGGGCAGTATCCACGTCACTGGCATTTAAAGTGGAGTTTTAATTTACTCCATAGTAAATTTTGCTTCTGGAAGTCTTTTCTCTCTCTCTCTTTCAAATCCTCGGCTGACAACCCATATGGACAATGAACAGACTATAAATCTAAGAGGGCTCCAAAGGAAAGTCAATCTCCAAAGTTAGAGAAGTTAAAGGGAAAGGTGGTAAATGATAATGTGGGGAATAGATAATACAACCGCTGCACTGAAAACCAGGAGACATCGGCACAAAGTAGGAATGACATTGCTACTTTCTTAAATATTTAGAGATCAGTAGACTCTACAATGGCACTATACAAACTATTCCATATGTCAGTTGTATTTAACTAGCAAACTGATTAGTATTAAATGTGTTACTAGAAAATGACACAGTTCACAGCAACAACCTGCTTAGTGTTGAGAGAAAAAAAACAGCTAGATCAAGTAAAGAAAGTGCAGGGGTTGCTTATTGTTGTAGTTCATTTCATACAAAAAAACTTAATGAACTCACTTGTGGCATAGACATAACATTTATGCCACAAGTCAGCATGAAGAAGGCAAAATAAACTTGACAAATGGCATAACTCTATCCAAGAGTTTAAGGGGAGAATCAGCAATGAAGACCACAATGAAGGATGTTATTTCAAGTAAGAAAAAAGAAAAGAGTTAAAACACTTAGATATGATAGCCTCATGAAACATTTGAAAACATTCCTGCAAGATGCCAACTTTATGAGAAACAGAGGAACCAGCAGTACTCATTTGCTTCTCAAAAGTCAATATCTTGTCAAAAGATACACCTGAAATCTTGAAAGAGGCAGTAAATTTGAAAACCATGCCTTTTATATGTAAAGCAAGATGCTAAGGCAGAAGTGTTCTGGATCAACAAACTATCATACTTTGAATTTTAGAAGGGTTAAGCTGCATGCCATAAAGCCTACTCCACTCAGCAGTACATGCTAGATATCTGTGCAAGGATTCTGCAACCCCAGACCTACGGTACTGAGAAGGAACAACAGCTAGAAGAGTAGCATCACTGGCATGTGCAATCAGTTTGTTCTCCAGACTCTGCCACATATCACTCGTATAGATATTAATAGCAAAGGCCTTAGAACAAACCTTGAGGAACACCTGAAATGACTTTACCAAAGCTATTGTACTGGCTATTTGGTTCTGTCTGTTAAAAATTCATTTGATAAATTAATAACAGATCAACTAATTCCCAAAAATCTTAGCTTGTAGGTGTTTTATAATTCACACAAAGGCTGCACTAAAATCTATACCATTTTACCTTCCCATGTTAGCACTTTATCAGCCCCTCAGGGTAACAGGATGTTAGGATTCTCTTAACTCTTTGCATATTCACATGGCATGCAATTCTGTAGTATATTCTTCCTGGCTATTTTGGATAATTAAGTCGATCAACTGTTTTTTTATGTGATCATCTGTAATCTCGACAAACCATGACCTCATATCAGTCCAGTTCATGGCCCACACAAGTTCTAAAACTTCATGACTACCAGATAGTTCTCTCGGGGGAGTTCACAGCGCCTGAGGCCCTAGCCATTTTCAACTGTTACGTGACAACTAAGAGTCTTCCCACTTTCGTAGCTATTCAGGCTACTTCAAAGTGATGAGAGGGTGGGAAAAAAATCCAATTTATTATATAAAATTAATTTTTTAGTACAAACCCATCTCTTGACAAAAAACTATTTTATTGTTGCTAGAGGTGATTTGGAGGCCTGATGTACAGGCAAGATGTGGATGATTTTTCTGGAGCATTTTTTAATATTAAGTTGTTGTACATTTATGGTTACTATAAAGTGTTGGTTTTATACTAAAAAGATCTATTTGTTTTATAGACAACAGTGTTCAGGAAACTCTTCTCATTAAATAGGGTAATGCCGGAATAACTAATGGCCACCTTGAAGATGAAAGTTTTCCGTTGCCAAAACTATATGTGGACAAACCTCTTAAGCCAGCCACAATCCCAGAAAACCATAGTCAAGCTACCTGTGAAAGGATGGATGGAGGCAGCAGCCGTGTCTGGCATCTGGCGGAAAGATATAGAAGTATGTGGCCATCTTGTGTTTAACATCTTCAGCCAATTCTTTATTTTGTCATATATTTAATTGTTACAGATGAACGTTAGTTTTATAGTTTGTGAGCTTAGTAATTTGATAAAACAGAGTTTAGTGATTACACCTTTATGTAATGCATTTTATGCATTGTAGATATTTGGTCAGTGCTTAAGACTTCATAATTGTTTTTATTGCTCTTTAGCTGCAGCCACTGCCCAGCCAAATTCACCGTTTGCAGAGCTTCAACAGCTTAATAAATTTCCTATAAGGACGCCAGCAGATAAGTTACCCTTAAAACAAACCCCTCGTAAACATCCTGCCAAAATAGAAGGTAATAAGATGTAACCTTAGTAGAGTAACTCATCAAAAGTTCAGAATTTTTGTGGTTGAGGAGAGGATACAATCATGTCAAAGCAAAGTAAATACTGTAATAGCTTTAAGCGCTGTAAACATGCTGAATTTCCAGCTTACGCTGGACTTGATAGCATGTGAATTTTGCTCATAATAATTGCTTGAAAAAGTGAAGTAAAAAGGATTATAAAGCAGCAAAGCCAACAACATCAGAGACTGAAATGTATTTGCTTTAATTTTTCTTATCCCCTTTGTTGGATATTTTGCAAGACAAAGGAGTAAACTTATAATGGTAAACAGTTTTACTTGGGATGAATCTTACCTACTGTTAAAGATAGCTTATATCTCCGCGCTGATAGGCGAGTCAGCATTAAAACAAAAGATGGAATGGCTGCCCAGATGACTGTCTAGTACACCTGTTCTCCACCAGTTGTGTTTCGAATGTTTTAGCTGTTGTCAGAATTTTCCTTGTTGCCATTTTGCATAGGCACTTGTTAGTATTTCATGGCTGTTCGCTGCTATCATGGTACTGTACATTTATTTTTCCTAGGATGCCTCCACTGGAATCAAGGCTAAGAATGTCAGCTTCTGTAAGAATGATTACTGGGTTAGCAGGATGTTGATTGTTTTAGGAGATACACACTGTTTAGACCAGCTGCAATAATATAAAGTGTGATCTTGAGAATAGATGTGAGGAAGTAGGGATTTTCGAAGGACTTTCTGCTCAAGTTCGTTAGTATTGTCATTTCTCCCCCTTCTCCAGGTCCTTTGTCTGTAGTTGTCCATACTCAGTTTAGGCTTTTCCTTTGATAATGCTTTGGTTAGTATTGAGACTTCCTCTTTAGCTCTGCCTTCTGCTCCCCTTTCAGTTCAGGAAAAGCCTATTTAGAACAGGACATAAACCTTATTTAGGTTAGCAGCCTACAAGGTTTGTCTGAATTGGTTGGGAAACCAGTTCGGGTCGCCCATAGTGTGCAATCATTTTCACATTTCCTTATCAGAGATAAGGTGTTGGTGCCCTCACCTGTCTGTAGCCTGAGCTTAGGATTGCCCTACAACAGGTGGAAGAGTCTGCTGCCAGGGAACTGGGTCGGTTCTCGGGGTGATGTGGTTCTGCGCCCTCCGTCACCTGCCTCTCCGTTTTTCATGCTCAGAGTCTCGTATAATGCGTTAGCTGAAAGATTGCTTTGGTAAACATTCATCTTCGCTAGTGTGTTTGTGGTGAGTTGTACTTATTCTGATGTTATGTTGACTCTGTTGATTGTTTAACTGATCTTCTTCATCTTTTGCTCATTCTAAATCCTTGTCTGCTAGCCTTTCTGCTCATTCTAAATCCTTGTCTGCTAGCCTATTCCTCTTTCTCTGTTGAAATGAATTAGTTCATTCTTTACATGCTTTTTCTTCGGCTATTGGCAAATCTCTTGCTTCTACCTCGATTGATGTTTCTCTTTCCAAATCTACCATGGATACAGTATCTACTGTTGTTTCCAAGCTAAATATTATTCTAGCTACTTAGCTTTCTAAGGATGTGTCTTATGGGAATGCCCTCAAGTCTGTTGACTCCCTTTCGGACAAAGCAGGAGAGTCATTCTAACCCCTCTTCTCTCGGCCTCCCAGTATTTCCCATTTTCTTTGGCGCCTCGTTTTCTTTTGTGCTTGTTTTCTTTTGCACAGCTGACTAGTGTGGACTTGGCCGAGTCATTTCAGACTGCGTTTCCCTGTCTCCCTTTCATCGAGCCACAGGTGCGATGCAGGTACTCAGCTGCTGTCACCTCCTGTCACCAGCTGTTGCTTTCTGTCTCCTGCTGTTGCCCTCTGGTGGAAGAAGAGTTTGAATTGGTAGATCTTTGGTGTGATGGGCTTATGCTGGAGCAGTGTGCTTTGTTGTGCCATTTAGTTGAGGAAAGAGACCACATAGACAATAGGTCTCAGATGTCCTCGAGTATTTCAGTGCCCTTTTTAAGTATTTGCAGAAAGAGAACCCAAGCTTTCTCTTCTAATTAGAGCACGTTTCATAAGTTTTCTCGTACTCTTGCACACAAAGCTCCCTTTAAGTCTGCCTTCTGGTTTTTTATGAAGTTGCGGAGCACCGCCTCTTGTGACGCAGGTGCTTAATCTGTGTTTCAACCGTCTTCGGTTGAAGATTTGGTTTTCTTTATCTCTTTCCTATGAAGAGATAAACTCGAGACTGACAAGTGCTGTGGACATACTAAACAGAGTCTCAGTTTAGAGTGGTGAAATTTTTATCTTTTATAGAGCTTTTGGTCAGTATAATTGCCTCTTCTCTTTTTGGTCAGTATACTTGCCTCTTCTCTGCATCAGCTTAGAGAGATTGAGGTGCCAGCTAAGTGTGTTTCTGGCACCAGCTTAGGGATTTCGTAAAGCCAGCTTTAAGTGTTTCTGGCGCCAGAGGAAGTTAACGAGGAAGAATGTTAAAATAGTTTGTAACTTGCACGTTCAAACTCATTTCTGACGCTCCAGGCTAATGTTCTCATGCTTATACTAACTGGGTTTGGAAGGAGTGAGAACACTTATGCTCCTATCTGCAGTAGAGGCTTATGCTACACAGGTTAAGACAGGCAGGGAGGATATATTGATATGAGTCTTATTTTATACCTTTTGGGGATCAGTTCAGCGGTCAGGCTCAGGTAGATGGCTAGTTGTAGGCCTCCTGGCATGCTTGGAGAGACTTGGGAGCAGAACCTTAAGCAGTGGAGGCACTGAAGGAGAGTTTATGATTCCATTTAGTCTCCCATAGCTGTTCCTTCGTCTTCTCCAGCAGAAGTCTCTCATTCTTAGTAGGAGGTTGTAAATTAGAGAGATTGAAATGGAACAGGCAGTAATTCACGGGGATTTTACCTCTTAATTTTTCGTAGCTCCATAAGCAACCAGAGATTGGCGCCCACTGTTGGATGCATTGAGACTGAATAACTTTACGTGTCTCTCCCCATGCATTTTGGTTTTTCCAGCATGGTTTTAGTGACTTTCCAAAAGAACGATCAGATGTTTTGGTGGATGTGCAGAAAAAAAGTCTCATACCAGTACATATTCGGTAGTGCAAGTTCCTTCAAGGTGTATCAACACTCGACAAAGAAGGTATTGCTTTTCACGGCACTTTGTTTCAGCTTGTGTACAGTGTCTCTGTAAGTAATGACAGGGCATGTGTGTTTATAGGCGGATGGTGTTGACTTTAGGAGCAAGAATTCTTTTCTACTGAGTCAACTGGATCAAGTTGGCCAACTCTGTTCTATTAGATCTGGCTGACAATCAGCACCTCAAGGTGTTGAGATCAATTGAGATTGAAGCCTGTACAACTTGGTATCAACCTCTCTCTGGAATTTAGACACGTCTGAATTTTATCTGCAGATTCTTTTGAGCCTGTGGAATGAGTTCCATTGGATAATTTACCATGAAACTTATTTAGCACTATCAGCAGTTAAAAGAATAAATTTATTGCAAGCACTCTCCTTACGGCTGTTGTAAAGGGAATGCTATTTTATCTTTTCGCCTTAGAGCTAAGAATGATGTTAAGTCTAGGTTTTTCCGAGAACTGTAAGAATTCCAATTTAACCTCTTTGGTGGGAAGAAGTGGAAACATGCCCAATTCTTTTAAGTTTTGGAGCTTTTACCTGACATGTTGGAAAAAGTATTGTTCTAATTATTCTTGCATTGTCAGAGGAGTAAAGCTTGAAATAATTTTTTAGTAATTTGCATGTAATAATCTAAAGACTTAAAATACCTGTGTTTTAAGTAGTATAAGAAAGTGAAAGCTGGCATGGGATGAAGTTTGCATAAAGGCCACAGTTATTACATATTTACAGTATCAGTACTTTTCTTCTAGGCCTGGTTGAGGTGAGCGAGAAAGATCTGGTACGTGACCTGCTGTATGTATTTGTGGGAATTGAGGGGAAAATTATCAAGATGGACAAAAAGAAGGATGGATATGAAATGGACTCAAAGGTAGGATTGATGTATTGGTAGTATAAGCATATAATTGTTCCTACATGAATACAAACCCTCGGTCTTTACATAGGATAACTTTCAGCGAAGCTGGAAAGTCCGGTTAAACGTTTGCAAGGCTGTTATGCTAACAGTTACCTATGGTAGGGGAAGGAGTACTGCCCATCCAACCAGTATACATTCAATCTCTTCAGTTCACTTTTGGCCGAACTCTCAACGAGACGTGCTTTTCTTCTCTGCCCTGCCATTCGGTCCTTTTCCTCTTGTTGTCCTAAAAAGTAAAAAGTGATATAGTGGTAATAGGAAGCCCCAAAACAGAGTTGCCCAGTGTTTTTATGGCAGGAGATTCCCTTTCAAAGCAGAAGCTTTCTCTCCTCCTCTGCCATCTACCTGTGCCAGCAACTATCTGCAACCAAAGTAAAGCACAGTGTACATGTGCAGTTTTTTCAATTTAGTGTTATTTGTCTATAATTAAGGTTATTTTAATTTCATTCTATATTCTCTGTCACAAGAAAAAATACAAAAATGAAAAAAGAATGCAGTTTCTGAGGCTGGAACGGATTAATTGTATTTACATTAATTTCAATGGGAAAAATTGTTTTGGTTTGTGAAAATTTTGGTTCACGAACCGAGTCATGGAATGGATTAAGTTCGTGAACCAAGGTTCCACTGTATCGGTGTGCGTGCAGTCTGATTCATCTTTATGCCCGTATAAAGCTTAAATTCATGCATATATGTAACCTTACCTCTTAAAAGTTTGTTTTACTTTTTTGTTTTTACTAAGCAAACAAAAAACCTGAAGACATGATTTTAGAAATAAGGCAAAAAAAAAAAAAAAAGTGTTCAAGTGTATTTTGTAGCAAGCCCTTATTGAATCATCAGAGAATTGAATCACTCATTTTGTAGCCACTATAAGTTTGAATTGTGTTCTAGAGCATCTGTGCTTAGGCTCTCTTACCTGCATTATTTAGCCAGATGAATCCTAAGGTATCAGAAAAACTAACTAAGCATTTAAGGCAGTTGCATGCATAAATATAAATGCAGTTAAGGATTTCAGTCATGGTGAAAGAAAAGACTTTGAGGGAGTGTGGAGATTGGCTTCATCTACCATTTTACTGTATGTATGCAGAGAAAAAGAAGCTTGAAAGCTGCTCATTTTGTTATTGCTTCTGCTAGTAGCAGACTTCTCTTGTAATTGGCATCCAGTAGTGGATAAAATAAACAGTATATTGCTTGTATGGATTGATGCTGCACAAAGTTTGGCATCCCATTAAATGATTATACACTCAAGGGGAAATTGCAAATCTTTGAACTAGCTAAAATAATGCAAGACAGTGATGAAAGTGTTGGAACAGCTAACTTTAAAAGTGTTAAACCAGTTTTAGAAGCAAGGGCAGCTTAACAGTTACTGAATGTTATTCTTCAGCTGTTACTGAAGCTGCTGGAAAGTTCATAGAAGAAATAAAGAAAATAATTACTATAGGATATGGCCATTCATATAAGCAAGTGGGCTTTCCCTATAACAGATTGCCCTGTACAGTTAAGATCACTGAAAAAGCCCAGGTTGATCTTATACTCTTAAATACCTGTGAATACATGTCAGTAGGAGCATGTGACATTTTAAATAATTTGTTAGAGTTTTAAGTCTAAACATAATGCAGTAAATGCATTTTCCACAATTCAGGAATGACCTATGTTGTGTATTTAGGGTATGGATTTTTAAAGACCCCATATTAATATTGTGTGGAGATGATTAATTTGCCAACATCATGCCAGCAAACCCAAGTAATGAGTTTCTTGATACACAGGGTTTGTATTAACTCATGGATCCTGGAGGCATTCCACACTTGCCAAGTTGGGGTATTGTCATCTTTTTGTTGGATGTTATAGTTGTTGAGGAGACAGAGGCCTAAAGTTTGAAGAGTGCTGTCCTCAACTTCTGTGATATGGAAGAAAGTGAAGGCTAGTACACTGGCCAGTGCTTAGAGGTACCCATTTATTGATGCAGACATTTCTTGTAGATTTTGATAGCTTCGAGGTTCAAGATTTTGCCAGTGTTGTAAAGTTGTGGTGGGATTATGTCAGAGGAGGCTACGTAAATGTGTCTGGAGTACAGGGAGGGTGACATTGGTCACCAAAATATGGCAAAATAGAGAGATTGTGGGATTTGTTATAAATTTTACTCAAGAGGAGCCAGCTAGTAACTGTGAAAAAGGTGCTCAGTTTCACATAAAGCTCTCCAGAGTTTGTGATTGGCATGACAAATTAATTTGTTGGTGGACTTGAGCAACAATTATTTCTACACCACCAAGATGATCAACTATATTTGTGGAAGGACTTGCATCATTATGGCATGCCCTTTAAAATATTTGAAAGTTATTGAAAATACCAATGAACAAAGTAGGTGCAAAATTAATTTTAGTGGGGCCTTAAGAGAATTTGCTGCAAATTAGTACCATGTTACAAAGGAATGTTTCTATTCTCATAACTCCTATAAGAAAAAAGTGGTTGGAGATGGAAAAGAAAGTTGAGATTGGAGCATCAATAGAAGGTTGATAAGACAATACATGTATTTCGATGATGCTGTTTCACTTGGCAAAACCCCATGATAGTATTTACAAATGTTCTTTAGTACAGTGTATTAAAAACCAGAGAGATGAGACTCAAATCTAAGAAAAACAGAAGTTATGAGGATAATATGCACAAAGAGATGAAATAATAGATTGAGAAAGAATTAATGAGGTTGTATCTCAAATGTTTAGGAACAGTGATGTGTTGTTCAGGTTCTTTTGAGTTGGAATTTAGTGAAAGACTAAAAAAAAGCAAATAAAACGGGAACAGGCGTGAGAAGGGAAATTGAGTTAGATTAGGACTGGATACTAAGGGAAGACTATGCATAACTTCAGTACAGTCTGTATTGCTATACAGACATGAATCACAGGTTGACGGTGAATTGAGAATAAAATTTATATTGATAATATCAGGAGGCAGATGGCAGGATAGAGTGAGAAATGTTACAAGGAAATTACTAAAGCTCGATTGTAGATGAGACATATGGAGATGGCGTCGACGTCCTTTGCACAACCCCTTAGAGAATATTACTGTACGTGATAATGTCAGCTGCACTTGTGTGCTCATCAGAAGAATGAGAAGAGTAAAAAGATACAGACATATTTGGATGAGAACTATGAGAAGGAAGGCAGGAGATGAGTTGAAATATGTGGAAGACGAAGCATGGGAAAGAAATGATGGAATGATTTTACTGATAGCATAAAGTAGAAATAGAGTTTTGTCTCCATTATACACTAGCCAAAAATAAAAATATTTTATCCGCTTTTAAATGAAATTGTGTGTTTTCATGAAATATAAAACTTCTTTGGGGTTATCCAAAATTCTTCTAAGTGGTTCCATATAGTAGAAGGCCATAGACTAAAACTAGGCTATCATAACAGCCTGGAAAGATCTGGACAGGGCCCGTCCCCCATTTGTCTGGGTTTAGAAATGACAAGTTCCTGCTCTTTTTCAGGTTAAGCTATCTCCTAGTCAGAAGGTCCTTGTTCTTAAATTGACAGAAGTTGGATGGCTTTATAGACGAGTGAAAAATTTTTGTGAGCGAGAAAATAGCAGCAGAAGTAGTGAGAGGACTTCAGATAGGATGGTATCAGGCCTGGTGCATCAGTCACTTGTGGTGGCTCTTTTAGAACACCTTAGTGAATTTGCAAGGCTAATCACATTACTAGAGAGACAGGTAAGCTGGGAAGTTTTTACCAGTTATATATTAAGCATGTGATGTATCAGTAACTGAAGTGCTTGGATCTATTGAAAATTTTTACAATACATCTTCATATATCTTTTGTGCCGCTCAAAAAATTAGATGATTGTTAAGGCTTTTTGTATTAATATGATTTCGTACATTGAAAGAAGGTATATTGTTATTTTTAGAGTCAGTTGTTTGGAGGTATAAAAAATTATACATTCATGTCTTCATATATCTTTTCTAGCTCCCAAGGAATTAGATGATTGTCGAGACGTTTTATACCAGTATGATTTCTTACATTAAAAGATGTATTATTTTTAGATTCAGGAAAGTGGTGATACTCCTCTCAGTGAGGCATCTGAAGGTTTGACACTTCGGAAACTCTTCATGTGGACTTTTGAACCTAGATCTCGACTGAAGACTCTAGCTTTTCTCGTTGATGATTCTCAGATGGAGCATGGTGGTGCTTGTATATCCAAATTGTATCAGGTATGAGATTTTATTTTTTTGTCCTAGGTTTTATGGTGGTTGTTGTAAAGTAGTTTAACAGGAATACTTGAGTTACATTATCTGTTCTGATGTGACTTGACTGTGGGCTTTATTTGTGGTTAAGACATGGAAATTGGAGGTGGTAATGTTGACATTTGGAATGAAGCCAGTATAGTCAGGAAAAGAAGATATCATTCATTTAATTTTCACAAGTAATCTTCTAGGCAGCATTGCAAGACAGCCCTCATCTCCCTGATTAATACCTAATAACATGTAACGCCACCCTGAACGCCCTTTTTTCTGTCTGCCGGTGGTCAACTGCCACAAGGCAAATTGGATTGAAATCAGGTGCTTTGAATGTCAGCAGATTAGGAATGATTACTGGGAAGCAAGTAGACTTTATATTTACGGAGAAAATGGAAGCTGAAAATTTTAAGGTTGACAGCATCAGAATCAAATGGAACTCATTATAATAAGAGTGGAAATTCTGCAGAACTAACAAAGTAGTAATTTCTCTAGAATCTGAAAACAGAAGAAAACAAGTCTATGAAGAAGATAAGAAATAACCCAAAGTTCTCAAATGCATTCAGACATAAAATATGGAAGAGGGGAATTTGCCCTCTGTATCGCATCACCAGAACAGATTTGTGAATATCATCAGAGCAATACTCATTTCCAACCTGAGTGGCAACAATCTCCTGACACTATAAAGTATTGATGATTTCATGGAAGAAACTTTTGAAAAAGAAATTGACACCCTTGCGATCAACTTTGTAGCTGGGCTAAGCCACATCAGAGAGAGAGAGACCTAATGATAATTTTCATCCCACCAGGAGTGGGGGAATGCCTTGTTGAAGCCCTCTGTTGCAGATTCATATTACTCAGAGCAGTTTTTGAAAGCAGTGAAGTAGGATCTGATTTGGAAGTCCTTGAGCTATAAATGTTTTCCGGTAGTAAAATGATATTAAACTCCTCCTAAAACAGGCTAAAAAGAAAAATCACCATCCTCTGGCAACAACAAACTCTAGTCTCATAGGCTTTTGGCATGGTAAAATCTTAATATTAATTTCAAATTGTTAGATGGTGTAATGTCTTTCATTCAACTTTGTATTATTGAACTTGAAAGTGTTTCTGAATTTCCCAGGCTCCTGGAAGAATTGCGAGCATAAGAGCAATTATTAAGACTTAATGAAGTGGTATGGTAGAGCTTTAATCTTATCGTAGCTCAACGTTACTGAGGCGGTTTTTTTATTTTATTTGAAGTATTTTCCTGAACTGTAGGAGTGCCTTTTGCCAGCCGTTATGTCCGCCATCACGTCCAGTAATGCATTTTTCCCAGAAGCTCACCATTTCAATATTCTTTACTGATTGGTTTCTCAGTCTTTTGTTAGAGTGATATCCAATGTTAAGAGGCAGAGTTTAAACCTTTAGCTCAGATTTCTCTATGGTATTGTAGCGTTTGTTCCCTTACCTTCTCCCCTCTTTCCCCATAATGATTATTTTTTTTACTGATTGTTCTTAGTTCTTTTTCTTCCTTGGATTTTCTTATTCTGACCACAAATGAGAATGCGTGACAGTTTATAACCCACTGCGATTTCATTGTATCTTGGTCCGATGGATAGGAGACTGATACTGAATGAGACATATAACAAGGAACTGGAGATTGACCCATGGAGATGGATTTATCTCAGAATTGTTTTGCTGTGTTCAGTATCATAAACAATGAATGCTTGTTGTGAATAAACAAAAAAGTGTAGAAGGTATGGTCTAGTAAACCATCATTTCATATATTTATTATTTCTGAATGAACTGCCATAAAATATTTCAAGTACTTAGATAAGTTGGATATTTTAATTTATGAGTATCATTGAAATAAATGGAGCCTTTCAATGTCATTCAGCTGAAACTATGGTGAACAAATTATCTTTTAATATTTTAATTAAAAAATGTATTTGACTTTCAGATTAAAAATAAACATTTATTCATTTAAGTGACATTTACTCTCCTTAATCTGTTATATTTTACCAATAAGTTGATGTATGGAATTTAAATGTGGACAGTAAAATAATAAATAAATGAAATTCACTTCTAGTTGTTCAGCACTCTTGGTACTGAAAGGCAGTGGGTGTACTCTTAGGTTTACTTTTGAATTAAGAAGTAAGAAGTATTTCACAGTTTAATTGTGTAAGTTAAAGAGAGAAATTCAGCTGTGGTGTTGATTTACTTTGGCAGTGAATTGTGTAGGGCTGACTTCCTGATATTTTATTAAACAAAAAAAAAAATGAAAAAACCTTAGTACATTTTTAAATGTTACAGCACTTACATCATGGTGATCCGGGCCATAGAAAAGTGGTGGGTCACATTATAGCTAGAGCAACTGTTCCAATCTTTGGGATGCTTACTCGGTGGTTACTTGATGGCAAGCTAGAGGATCCTCACCTTGAGTTCTTCATTGCAGCTGATCCAATGGTTTCTGATGATAAACTTTGGCATGATAAATATTCCATCAGGTAAGTCTCTAAATTTGTAGTAGTAATCATCGTCTGAAGTCATTCATGTGTGGCATTAATTCTTCACCCTTTTGATATTGGATATTTTGTGAACTATTTTATACAGTGTATGTTACTCTACATAAATAACACATAACAAGTAACTGTGTGAAATAGTCTTTCGTGGGAGTTTCTTGCTGTTGGTCACCTTGTTGCTTTCATAATAATTTTGGGATTATGCTTGCTAAATTCGAAAAGATGCAAATGAGTATCAGAAGTTTAATTATAGTTTTGAAATTTTGCATTCTTATGCAGTATTTCTGATTTTACATTTCAGATGGCTTATGCTGCCAAGTTTTATCACAAAATTGCAAGCACAAAAAATTTTAGCATCTGGAAAATCACTCAATTTTTTGAGAAACGTGTGCCATTTCAACGCTCCAATTGCTGGACGAGAAGTGATTAAGGCAGCTTTACAGCAAACTACAGGTAGGTCGTGTTTTGTTATGTTTGCCGTCATTAATTTGAGAGTGTTGAAAACATGTCAATATACACAAGTTTGTAATTTTTAGTAATTAGAAGTGGTTTAGACGCCTTTCAAAATTATTTTCTTGAACATGCCTTTGTTTATTAAATTCATGGTCCCCCAACAGGGCTCTGTAAGACAGACCAACCAATTACAAAGAATTCTCTTATAGTTGGTTTCAGCCAGAGTAGTGCTTGTAGGCACAGTGATGTTATTTGATCTTAAGGGGTGCGCTGACCGCCGAATTTCGAGGAATTATCGAATTTTAGTTGTTAACAGTTTTCAACTGTTTTATGTCTAAATAAACATATCCTGAAGCGGTAATGTTAAAAAAAAAAAAGTTTTTTCTTTAGATTGGTTTATTGACAATATTGTTCATCGCTTGTATGACACTGTGAACCACAAATTGTAAAAAAAGACTTGTAAAAAACATCTGTATGAATAATTCAGGATAGGATCAAGTAAGTTATACACCGTTTTGGACTGTTATATGTGTAAATAAACATATCTTCAAATGTTATTGCTAAAAAAAATTTTTTTAGATTGGTTCATGAACAATTTTGTTCATCGCTAGAAAGAGAAATTGTAAGAAAAGTAGTAGTCTGTATGAATAATCCTGGATAGGATCAAGTTTGAGATATACTGTACACATTTTTGGACTGTTTTATGTGTGAATAAACATATCTTGAAACATTATTACTAAAAGAAAATTTAGATTGCTTCATGGACAATTTTGTTCATTGCTAGTACAGCACTGAACAACAGATGGTAAAAAAAAAGTATGTAAAATTGTTAACAAAATTTATTCAACAATAATTGTCACCCACTAAAATATCCCATTCTTTCTGGCGGAAGCGTCATAGAGAAAACGGGTTATGATATAGGGTTAACTGGCTCCAGATATGCCTGATTGTATCGAGATTCTTGAGTCCAAAAAGTTGTCTCTTGCTGTTTCCTGGAAACTTAGTTTTTTTTTCAAAACTAAATGCTTGGATCTCCAAGAAGACTGAAACTAGACTTTTGTTTATCCAGTATTACTGTAGTTGTAGAATAATTGGTAAAAATTTGAAGCAAATCCCATCAATCATAAGGTAGAAACATCATATACTTTATAATGGGGCCTTATGGCGTCGGCACTCTCCATAAGTGCAAATTTTAGGTAACATAAATCAAGAGAGCACAGTTCTATTCATTTGATTATATTGTAAATTTCATGGCATATTTCTTACATAACTAAGTAGTTTTAGTGCAAAAACCAGCTTTCTGTCTGTCATAATTTCATAGTTAATACTGAATAAGCAATAATTTTTTTTGCTGTTTTCTCAAACTTGATTTTTTCACAAATAAACTCTTGTTTCTCCAAGAAGATTGAAGCAAATTCTGTGAAACTTTTACAGTGTAGTATAACCATAGTACATATATTTATTTTGGTGTCGGCAAATTCAGTTTTGAGTGAAAGTATTTATTCTGCATAATATTTTTGAAAAGTGACGTCATGATTTCTTCAACGGAAAAAAAAACTTAGAGGTTGAATTTCTAAATTTCCTCACGAGAGAATTTTATTATTAGTTGTAGAATAAGTGGTAAAAATTTGAAGCAAATCCCTTCAATCATAAGGCAGCAACAAGCACTTACTTTATAATTGGGCCTCATGGCAAGAGCGCTCCCCTTAAGTGTTAATTACTGTTTTGCTTCTGCCTCCTAAGAATGTGTTTTTACAAAGTAGTGAACTTTGTCTTTAGTCATTCATTATATTTTTCTGAAGACTTTTGTTAAAGGCTGGTAACTCTAGTAGTGTTCTGAAGTGATTGTTCCTCATTTTTAGTATGTATATATACTATATACTGATATTTTCATTACATTATCATTTTATTTTTCATTGACAGTGGAGTCTTTGTTTACACAAGATGACAGTGGTCAGTTAGATGATTTGATAAGTCTTACTTTCCGAGAAACTTCTCGTCATGTCCTTGAGGAAATTCTCACTCAGCACAAATTTATGACTCACTTAAGAGCACTGCGGCGTTATTTACTCCTGGGTCAGGGAGATTTTGTCCGTTATCTCATGGAAATATTGAGGTGAGTGCAATAAAAAAATATTTAAAGCTTTGTCTTTTAAACTATACCAGGTATATTTGGTATATTTATCTGAATATGGTAATTTATCAGTACAGACAAATCATTTTAGCACCCCAACAGTAACCATGATACATGTAAGTACTTTTGGAATGGCTGAGAGATATTCATGAGAAATTTAATGGTTTTTCTGAATTTAGGTAGGAATCTCAACAAATTTTGAGTCTTTTAGTAAAATAAGATACATAATTTTTTTATGATAGTGTATTTTTGTAGCCCTGAAAATTTTTGAATATTTACAATTTCCATAATGTTCACATGAAGTTTGAACTCAAGACCTCAAGTTACCAGATTCTGAGAACTGTTGCTTATTTTCCAGTCCTGAGTTAAATAAACCTGCATCAAACTTGTATCCACACAATCTGTCATCACTGTTAGAGACTGCAGTTGCTGCCAGTAATGCCCAGTATGAAGAACCAGACATACTTAAGCGCTTGGATGTAAGATTACTTGAAGTTTCTGCCGGGGACATTGGCTGGGACGTGTTCAGTTTGCACTACCATGTTGATGGTCCCATTGGAACTGTAAGTAAAATAAGTTTTATAAGAATGTTCCAATACTGCCTTTTTCTTAATTTTACAGCATGGGGAACTGTGTATGCTCATGAGTGAAGTTCCAATTGATACAAAAATCTTGAGGCATGACTTGGGTTGAAAAGCATGATGTGACATTTGTGCTTCTCCAGTCCTTTTTTGGTATGCTGCAGAATTATTCACTTCATGTGTACTTCCCAACATCCAGTCCTCAACCATAATCTGCTCATTAAGCACCTCGTCACATTTATTGTATTTTCAGCGCGTGAGAAGTTTTGTTTCTTTCACAAGCGCTTACTGACATAAGATATACTTAAGGTAGTCTTGTTGTCCTACGGAAATTTCAATATTAGAAAGAACTGAATATCATGCTTACAGTAATCTTATAACTTACTTTGTAGTATCCAAAATTATGTAATGACCAAGCAAATCATTAGGTGTATTTCTTAACTATTTAAATATATTATAGTAATACAGTAGATTTATGGTGGAATAAAACTCAGTTTGCAAAGAACTTCTTATGCAAAGGCCTGTGTATATTGAAGTTATATGAATAAGAAAAGCTGTGGCTATATTAGAGAAGACAATACAGGGAGTCCTCACTTATCGGCGGTGTCGGTTATCGGTATTTCAGTGTCATGACGATTGGCTAACAATGTCACTGACAAGATTTTTGCCAATAGTAAGTAATTTTCAGTGTCGGTTAAGCGGTTTATTGGGATTTACAATGTCGTAAACACCATTTTTTACCATAATTATCGGTGCTAGGCTGAGAATGGAACCCTCACCTTAAACTGGGGACTCCCTGTACATTTAAATGCTTAAAAAGTAAATACATGCACTACAGTATGAAGGTACAAAACTTGTTTTGCAAACCTTGGATTAGTATTATGCTACATGTTGATGGTGCCTTACCCTCCTGTATATGACATGGAGTCCTTTTGGTCAGCCAGGGTTACCAACATTTGCAGTTGTACTTGAATCAGACTAGACAATGGAGATTATTTTTTTTGAGTAGCCACTAACAATATATAGATTTACCTACTGTTATAATACATTGCCTCAGCACTTGCCAGCCAATTACTACAAATAATTCCTGGATTCATATGTACGATTATTTATTTTTTCATCCCACTTTCAGAAATAATTACTATATTTACCACTAGTTCAGATATTGATATATTTTTATTTTTACTTTTGTTTTTGCATGTCTGTAAGGTGCAGTTGTATTCCAATAACAGAGGGAGAAAATATAACTCATGTCTTAGTTTGAAAACAAAGTAAAATATATTTGTTTCTATGAGAATATAAACCCTCATATTTTATATAGGAGTGTTGCCCAGCATCAGCTGGAATCTTAATTAATTAGATGAGGTGTTGGGGTTACTCCTGTACTCATCCAACTGTAAATTTCACTTTTCTTCAGCTGTCACAAGCGCAGATTTGTTTTCGATTGTGGAGCCACTGTATTAAGGCTTGGAAAGTACTTGCATGAGTGTGGATGAAGTTTGGATGTGACTGGTGCATGTTATTTTGAATTAGCTTTTGAACACTGATTGCCCAGAAAATGATGGAAGGCTGTTCAAGTGAGAAGAGCCTGAGTGAGCAGTGTAGTTGTTCAGGATGAGAGGATTGTGTGGATGCTGTACGTTGCCCTTGACTGTAGATCTTTCTTTCAGTCACTTTTTCAGGGGCCAAAGTTGTACCACGGACATAATTTGTGAAGTGTGCTCTTCCAGGTCGTTGTCAAAGTGGGAAAACTATGTTCCCAAGCACAAGAAGGTAAAAACCACTTGCAAGTGTTTCATGAGGCTTAATTCTTTTCTGCTCAAAGTCTCTGCATTGTCAGTAGGGTCTATTACTGCTCATTCTTTTCAGGTTCCCTGGTCTTTATAGGGGGAGAACGGTCAGGCTGGAGGAGATTCAGCTCATGCTCCCTGCTTGTGGTGAGATAGGTGACCAGCTGATATATAATTGGACTGCATTTGTTCTTTGCCCCCTACTCTTGTGTCACTAGCTGTTATTGTTGTGATGTGGTCCTTCAGCTGTTGATGGCACTGTGGCCTCTCTTGGTTTGCTTGGTAAATTTTCTTATTGTACATTTGCAGAACATTTGGGTATTGTTCAGTTCCAGGACTCAAACATGGTTTGGGGATCTCTGTAGGAGACCCCTCTCTGCTGCTGCTGTTTCTGGTGAATTGGTTGCCTTGAGCACATTACTGTCTCGGATACCCAGGATTGGTTGTTGATGAGGCGGTCAGTTGCCAGGAACAGGTTGTGTGAATGGATTGATCTCTACATCGTGTAAATGGAAGGCTTTTAAAGCTTTTGGGATCACATTTGATAAATCTGTTGGCCACACAGGTAAACAAGTAAACGAGAAGGTTTTGTTGTTCAGCTCTCTCATCATGGATCCATGGGCTGCCATGGAGGACATCTTTTAGTACTCATGGAACCCCCGGAACATGCATGGATGCCTTTCCATTTCAGCTCGATCAGTCATGGCCACATGCTGAGTGGTATGCAGATTGGTTTACTCTATGTCAGGTCACTTAGATTCCCAGTAAGGGCATGAAGCCACTTCTACTTCATGGCTGCTGACTATCCAGCAGGTCCTGCAAGAGAAGCTTCTCTTGCAGGACTGTCTAGATGTGCTTTATGGTCTGATAGTCCCCAGCAGCTGTATCTCAGGGAGGCAGACCATTTCCTGCCATTTGTGTTACGAGTATGGTCTCTCCTAGGGCAGAGCTACTGACTATCTTCACCTTCACCTAGATACGAGTTTCACTTTATGGTTTGTTTATTTATTATTCATCTTATATAATATTATTTAGTCATATTTTTCTTTATTATTTCTTAGTTTTTTTTTTATCTCACACTTGTAATAATATTATTTCTTAGTTTTTTTTTATCTCACACTTGTAATAATATTGAGAATAATGATGATAATCTCTAAGCATTTCATTAATTTCTCTCTACCCCTTATTGGCTAGAGAAAGAAGTTTATAAAGAGCTTAAGAGATGAGCAAGCTGCTTTTGAAAAGGCATGAGTTACACAGATAAAATATGTATGTTAAGACATATTGTGCAACAGTGTAAGGAATTTAAAAATCCCTTCTGGTGGCTTTTGCTGATTATGGAAAAGCATTTAACAGCATCCATGGGCCAATATTATGGAAGGTCTTGCATCACTGTATTGCATTCCCATGAAACATGTAAAGCTTATTGAAATGATTTATGCATGAAGTAGATGCTAAGTTAATGTTGATGGGGGTCTTGCCAAGTGAGTTTGCAGTAAGTAGTTGGGCACTAAAAGGGAATGTTTTATCTTTGCTGTTTTCTCTTCTATTAAATTTTATAGCGTAAAAATGGTTAATGATGGAAGAGGGTTAGATTTGATTAATGATGAAAACTTGATAGACTTAGAATATGCAGATAATGCTTCTTTAATCTACATAACACCTCAAGATTCACAAAGCCTGCATGATAAACAGATGTAATGAGGGCAAAAGAGTACACAAATAAGGTGAAAGAACAGATGGAAAAATCATCAGTAAGGTTGAGTAAGGTTGAATCTTTCAGATATTTTTGAACAAACATATCAAGTACAGGTTCTTTTGAGCTGGAATGTAGTTAAAGACTGAACACGGCAAATAAGATTTTGAGACCAAATAGGTTGAAATTGCATACAAAAGTAAGATTATACATAAGTGAAAATATCTGATAACTTGAGATGTTACATTTAAGAAACATTTCTCAAGAGATGTGAGATGTTTAAGGAATTTTAAGACTTTAACAATGTTGATTATATTTCATTTATTGAAAAAATATCCCTTTTGTATATTAATGTGTAATTGGTAGTTGGTCTCTAGAATAAAAAGAAAAATGACTGGGTCTTCTGAAGAGTTCTATAGTCCTGACACAACCATTTTGTTTTTACCCTGTTTACAAATCTGAAAATGTAAATTATCATTACCAAATGTGGGTTTTTTCATGGTGATATGTTTGTAAATTTTTAGCAATACCACGAGAATCTCTGAAGCACTTGAAAATTATTATCCAAAAATTAAATTTTCATGCAGATTAAAAACTTTCTCTATAAATTACAGTACTGTTAATGAAGATGGAATAAGTGTTATTTCTTTTATTTAATAGGGAGAAAGATCTGACTAATCAAGGGTATTGCTGATTGGATCCTTGAAAGCCCCAAATCTTTGATAAATCATGAGGGGCAGACCCATGGCACTCAGGCCTAAAGTGGGACACTTCAGTTTCCTTAGCACATAAAACACGGTTCCCCTAAAAATTTAATAGCAAATTTTATTGCTAGGTTGGGATTTATTCCAAATAACATTTTTATTTAGATGAAAATTATTAAATGAAAACGTAATAATAAAACAGATAATGGCTCTAGTAAAAAAAATAAAGAAGCAGAAATAAACAAACATAATATACATAATGTTCAGTGTCTGGTGTATCAAAACATTAAAATCAGAACACTGTACTGGCTCCAACCCCACACAATTTCTCTCTAGTTTGTCTTTACTTGCTTGTGTTAAGTAAAGGCTTAAAGAATTTCTCTTTCTTGAGTTTTTCTGCAAAACTCGTTCAAACTGCACTGCCTGAAGTATAAATTCTCACCTGAGCTGGGCGGGGTTGAATGCCAAGTGCTGTTATTATGCCTCGCATAATCACGTCTGGATGCAAGGGGTTAAGACATGTAAAGGGTAACGAAATAACAGGAATTAATTGGGAAAAAACAAACTACTGCAGTAAAAATTCTGTTATGTTGAATTCCATGCCTACTCAGAATACTTTGTTTTTACTGCTCCAATATGCTTTTTTGATAATTTGGTATTCAAAATTCTGCATGCACCCTCCAAAGGATTTTGCCACTCATGGCTAGTTTATGGTCTGTAAACCTGAAGTCTAATTGTGATACTCTTTTTACCTCGATTATCTCACAATGAAGGTATTATTAATGATAAAGTTAATTTAAATTTAAAAGTAGTACGTAGATTTTTATTCAAAATTTATATTTACAAATTAGTTCAGGAGAGAGACTATAGGATATAATCCTACAGCCAAAATCCTATTTTTGCATGTTTTATCTCCAAGTAAAGTGTATCAGTAATGAAATAATTAATATCAAATTTAGAACCCATTTTTTAAATATTTGTTTTTAACCTCTCATTTAAACATGACTACTGTTACCCAAGTGTTTTTACATTATACCATTGTTGTAGGATTAATACTCGAGATTTTGAACCAGAGATATTGTATTTAATTTACACCAAATTGTTTATTAGTTGGTGTTTGGCTTCTTACATGAGGTTTTCCTTATCTCGCCTCTTTTCTCACAATAATATTTTGATCCTATATTAAAGACATTGTATCCTAGATCTTCAAAAATTCTGGATCTTAGAAGAAGAGGGTTTCTTTGTATAATTATTTCTTGTGATATTTCAAGATGAGCACACAGTTTCCATTGTCACTATGATGTAAAATGCTGGTGTCTTGGATTGCATTGCTTATAGAGCATTTTGTACCATGAATACAGTTTGTGAATACTATTTGCATGAGTTCCTTCGTTAAGTACAAAATGATGTGTTTCTATTGATCATTCCTCAGGTATTTACTGCAGATTGTATGAGTCAGTACTTGATGTTATTCAATGCATTATGGAAAGACAAACGCATGGAGATGATGCTATCCAACATATGGAAAGAACAGGCAGCCACCTCTAAAATGTGTAGAGATATTCCAGGTAAGATGTAACTGAAAATATCAAATAACTGAATATTGAAGTTGAAAATAAGAGAAAGTTCGAAGAGAGAAGCATGGTTAAATATATTTTTTCAGAACGCTTACACCCGTTTACTGTACGGTTTGAATTACCACTAACCATTTTGTTTGATTACAGAGTTGGGTAAAGCCCTTCATCACATTCAGCTTCTAACGACAGAAATTATTCATTTGGTGCATCAGATGGAATATTACATGGCCTTCGAGGTCATGGAATGTTCGTGGCATGGACTTATGACTAAACTGAAATCTGCTCAGTCACTGGATGATGTAATTGCAGCACATAATGAGTTTTTGAAAAGGATAGTTGCTGGATCCTTCTTGATAAAGATTCCAAGGTAAGTGGCTCTGCCTTGAAAAATGCACTTATAATTCTGCACATTTAGCTTACTGTGTTATTTTTATATTTATGTTTGATACTTTTATTACCTTTCACAGGATGCTATGAAATAAGCTATCAGTTTTTGACACTATGGTTGGCAGTGCTCCTTGTATTTTATAAATTCTTATGGCAATGAATTTATAATTGTGGTCAGCATGTTACCTGTCAACTTATGGAATAGTAAATATAATGAAAATAGAGACTAATCTTAAAGCAATCCTGATATTGTACAAGAAATTGCTGTCTTACATTGATTATCACTGAGGTTGGAATCTTACTGCTCCCATTGAAATGTTTGCCATCAAGTCTTATTTTCTAGGATATTGCTTTCAGTGGAACCTAAACTTACCCATGACAAGCAAGAGAATTCCTATCACTTATTTTCACTTCTGAGGACAACTAATGTTACAATGCCTGCAAGCGCTGATGTTTGATAAATGTTGCTAATTGGTATCAGCACCATCCAGTCTCATGAACTCAAATGTGGCCAGAATTGCAGGGAGATGAATTGGGCTGGGGAGGTCAGGGAATAACAGCAGTAATCTCCTTCCTAAAATCTTGTGGACAAGTACTGTACCCTCCCCCACCCCACTCATAGAACTTTGTTACTCATGGGACATTCAAGTTATATGAATGAATTCCAGTGAATTTCATTCAAATATTATGGTGTGAAATAAAGGAATGGTGGATACAACTACAAAGTTAATATTGGATCTTATTAGGTCCACTGGATTCAAGATTTTAACAAAAGCATAACTGATCACTTTAAGAGGGCTGAAATGGCTAAAGTAGACATCAAAACCAAATACTGTATCAATTCTAACCAAATACTGTATCAATTCTATCACAAAATTCCATTAAAGATTTAAGTTAGTGAAGATAAGCCTTGAGTGCAATAATCATAAATCCTTCACGTAATAATTCCAGTAACAACCTGAGACGATAATCATAATAAGCTACTCAGAAAAATTCAAAATTTTATGAATATGCAAAACAGATCACTTGGTTGCAGTTATTTGACATTATCTTAAAATGAAAGCAAAGAATAGTGAAAATCTATCAAGCAAAACATAATTGAGCTGCCAAGGTATCACTGCTGATTCTGATTTAAACTATTCTGAAATTTGTATGAAAAAGTACTGATTTCTTACTAATAGAGAGCATGTTCAGATTATAAAAGGCGACCTACAATAAGAGTAGCAGCATCAGCAGCTGTAAAGCTTCAGACACTCACTGGGAAGCTAAAATAACACCTAATATACTTTGAATGTAACTTAGGAAAAACCATCACCAAAATAGGGTAAAACAACAAAAGGAAATGCAAGAAATAGTAAAATTCTCAGAGTAAAGTTAACGAAAACCTACAGACTTGAGGCACACCAGGAATGACTATTTTCTGCCAGTAGAGGGATGTGATATTTAGTAGGATTCTTTTTTTTTTTTGAGAGTGAAGGCAGCCATAAATTAATGGGTTTTAGTGTCAAAATAAATGACTTGTACTGTATATCTTTGATTCTTATGCAAGTAATGAATTTTAATTATACAAAACATGAGCATCACATCTTTATTCAAAGTATTAAAAAGATTTAAACATTTAAAAGATTTTGAAGCTGCTGTTTCTAGAACAGCATGTGTTCAACTTGTAGCTGATTTTCTGTTTAAATTGCATAAAATTTACATGGTATTTATTAAATCTACTTTTAATCACGAGCTTTGGCAATCATATTTTTTCTTAATTGACAGCACCTACGGACACATCTTCGCTCTGTGTACAACCTAATAGAGAAATTGAAGTGTCTACAAGAAAGGCTATCATCAGCTGTATTGGCAGAAGTCAATGCAAGGAAAAGTTTCAGAGATGACATAAAGGTAATATAATTTGTACGATTAAGTACTGTTTATGTACTCTGGGAAGGATTCCTAGATGTTGTTGGATTTGTTCCCACTGATGGTTAAGATTTATTTGAGCTTGGGGTTCAGTCTTGACTGACAGATGTGGGTATCACTGTGGTACCCATAAAATTCACTTAATCTATAACTTTGTAGTAGGCATGCAAACTACAAAATTAAAATTATTACTGATGTTTTTATGTGACGTGGGGAACTTGATTCCATTATTTTCTAAATGATTGTTGCAAAAAGTTGATTGCTTCATCCTTCCTCGTTTTGAATTACTGTAAACCAAAGTATTACTGACACCTTTCCACCGTATCGCTTCCGAGCTCAGTTTCCACTTAGGTCATGGATAGGTTTACACTGGTACATAACTTTGTTGTCCCTGCACTAGGCAGCAGCCAATGCCTCGTCTGTCACAGCTAACGTGGGTAGAGAGGGGTTTGGGTATGGTGGTACACATCCAGAGACTATCGGGATACTTTAATCCCATTCTCAAAGATTGTGCAGTTGTAGTAGTCAAGCTCCAGTTGGGGAATAGCAAGTAAATGTTTCATTTTAACACGGGCATTCAGATATTTACTAATATATGTTCAAAGGCTTCAGTTAGTGTGGGATTTAGAAAAAAAAATGGCATTATTCTGCAGGGCACGAGTTATAACCCCCATAATTTGCTTATGGAATAACATTATCAGTTCTTCATTTATAGAAAGAATCCCTTCTAATCCACTAAGAATAATTCAACCTGGGAATTAAGTAATTAGTAGTCTTCAGTGTAATGTGGTTGAGTTTTATATAAAGAGATTGTTCTAATGAGCTATATTTCTTTTTGTAGGCAAGAACTGAAGGTGGTGATTTTGGCCTTTCTGGAGAGCATCAGGAATTAGAGAAGAAGCGAAGGAAGGATTTCTCTAAAGTTATCCGTAACTTCATTACTGACCTAGAGATTTGTACTCGGACTTACCAGGTGAGTAATTTGTATAAACACACACGAGTCCTGAAATGATGAAATTATAGACTTCTTTGATGTAATTATATACTGTCTTTTGCAGACTGTGGTCAAGACCTTTTTGCTGATGTTGACACAACATGATGACCAAAACCTTCACCTTCTTAGCACACGACTGGACTTCAACTTGTACTATCATCAGCGTGACCACCATCTTAATCAAAGATTGACTTACCAGCACAAGAGGAAAAGTCTGGGTACATCCTTTACACAGTAGTGATGTTTACGGTAAAAGCTTTTGGTTTGTAAGGGAAGATATTAATTTTATACTTTAAAAATACACACACAGTTGGATGTTCAAATTCCTAGACAAGGATTATTCAGCTAATAAGGAAAAGTGTAGCAAACAATTAATTTTATTTGTAGGATATGACAATATTTAGCTGATGTACCAGTCCCTAGTTAAAATCTTGAATTTTTTTCAATCAAAATTTACTGGCATTCAGCATTTGCTTTTAGTACAATGTAGCAGGGATGCAAGTAGTTTTGCCAGTATTTCTTTCATGCTTAACATTTTATCATATATATGGTAGGCTTCCTGTTTCCCAGCTCATTAAGTATATATTTCATATTTCTAATGGAATTTTGGTATATGTGATGAAAATGGTTAGCTGGTTACATTTTCCTCCTTGTTGCTAGTGTACCATAGTCATTTGTCCTCTCTCATGATGCTGAAAATTTTTTAGCCATATTTTTCAACCAAAGAAAACAACGTTTGAGATTTAAGACTAATACATCCAGTAACCTGGTTTTTGGGCTACCTTTACCAATCCTGGTAATTCACAAATAGAAGTTTACATTACAAATACCTTTCAACTATATATGTAGCAGGTTAAATATTGTTTGATTATATTGTTTGTTCACTTATGTAATCTTGTAAGGGCAAATACAGATAGGTGATAAAAATAGGAGTCAGGTTAGATTCCTCATTTGTGTGGCCTTGGTGATGGAAAGATTGCAGTAATCCTGTCTTCCTGGCAGTTTTCTGTGGTAAATTTTTATTTTTTTTTTTTTTTTTTTACCATTCATACTTTTCTGACTCTTTAATTTTTCAAATTTTACCAAGTGATTGCATAAATTAATATTCATATTTGAAAGGTATTTTCAAGAAAAACTCCTGCTGCTTTTATCATCTGTGGACCACTTATGGTTTTCTCAAATGCAAGCAAGGTCTTGTAGTAGTCTTGTTGATGATGTAGCTACTATATATCTTTTAAATATGGTATTTTCTTCATCCAGAGGAGGTCGTGATTGTTATCGTGGGAAACTCTCGATAAACACAAACGTATTTAGTGTGGTCAGAAGTTAAAATAGAAAGTTATTGTGTCACCTATGGTACAAGTTATTTTGAAAAGGAGAACCAAGAAGGCTCTCGAAATCTCTCGTACGTTTTTATAAAATGCATCACTGTGAACTTATTTCCTCGTCAAGAACTGTCTTTATATGGGAGGTGATTTAAGAGTGTTTGCCGTATCACAGGAGGTAGCAATTTTTTTTGTTAAGGAAACAATTTTCATTATTCTCTCTTTAAAGAAATGGATAAGTCTTTGAATTTGACAGTGGAAACCTAAGGTTGTTGGATGAATGAAGTTTGTGACAAGCATGCTTACCATGCTTCTCTACTTAATGTTACATGGTTATAAGACACCTTTTATTGAAACTGGATGTTACCATTAATAAGCTGAATGTTGATTAATTGGTGTGTATGGCCTTTACTGAAAATGATGATCCCAACTGACAATGAATATTGAATAATGGATTATACTGGCCTAAATAATCATGTTTGTATTGATTACTGTTTGGATCAAGAGACAAATTCTTCAGTTTTTCCTTTGGAAGACAAGCAACAGCTGTTTTGGGGAACAGTGTGACTGCAGACTGGTGAAGGGGTTGAAAACAATGACTTTGCAATGTTTTCAGGCAGTGAATATGTCAAGAGATGCTTGGATACAGAATGGTGGAGGGATTGGGAATGTGTCTTGTTTATGTCATGAAAAATGTAAGGTAATTTCGTGTAATTCTGTCAGTGGCTTCTGTAGATAAATCTGGTGACAAAACAACTAGACAAAGATTCACAATCTCATAGACTATAGTAGCACAACCAAAAGTTGATAGAATGACTTTAAACCACATGTGCACCTGCTTTATTTAATAACATAGTTTAGGATTGACACATCATCTGCCTCATCCAGCTGTTAAAGGTTAAGAAAGATGACATTTTGTCATAATGCCAGATCGCAGTCATTTATATACCTGTAGTTGGCAGGAAATCCCATGAGTTTTTTACACCTGGAGGTTACAATCCTCCTACAAACTACAAACACCTAGCAGAGGTCATAAGTTTTGAAAAGGCTCAGCTCTTAGGAACACCTGGTTCTTTTTGCATTGGTCTGGTTTAACTACTTGATAATGAAAATAATAGTATGCTAGCAACCACAGCAATTATTCTTTAAGAAGCCACAAGGTCTTTTTAAGTAATGAAAAGAAAATTGTATAAACTTTCCTTTTTACCAAGCCAAATGTTTTAGTTTGAACTGACAAATTTGGCTTATGTTCTAACTTTCCTTTTACCAAGCTAAATGTTTTAGTTTGAACTGACAAATTTGGCTTATATTCTACTATTGACAGGCTTTTCAAGTAACCATATCACTTCATGAAATCATTCCTTTGCCTTAAAAAATGTGTCATTATTGGTCATGCGAGACAACAGTCTTGTGGCCAATTGTAAAAGGTCTTTTACTTTCAAAGCAAGCTTCCATAGAGCAGAATGCCCATAGGTCATGAATGGGAAAATAGAAAGGAAAAAAGCAATAATGACAAATGAAGAAAACAAATATATACTGTACATTCATATACAGTACAACATGTAAGGGAAACTAAGGCAGTGATGCATGGTAAAGTAGAAGTACAATCTCACAAATTTGTGATCATCAGCATCATAACATTGCCTTTGAGACTGTTCTGCAGTTGAACAGTAAAATGAATTGAAACTTATGAAAAAATTTATTGCACAGGGTAGTGTGACAACATGGTGATAGGACAAGAAGCAGATACTAATGCTTTTTATTAGTATTATGATTTTAACCAGACCACTGAGCTGATGAATGCACTGGTTTGTAGGGTGTAGTTACTAAGGGTGCTGATGGAAGTTTCCTTTTAGAATGAAGCCTGTTGAATATGGCCAAATAAGATGACTCTTGGCAAAGGGTTAAATCAGATCATTGGAAAAAAAAAAACTGGCAATCTCATCTGTGACATAAAGATTCTTCAAGTAACTGCAAAGATGGGGACATAATCTATGTAGTGTACTATAAAATTTTCTAACATCTGTAAAATTATAAACAATAAAAGTCCAGAACGCTACCCTGCAGAACACCACATCAGAGTGGTGCTCACACCAAATAAAAATAAAAACAATTTTCTACAGTATTGCCAGTTGAAAAAAAAAATGGTTAGGGTCACGAATTTAGCCTCTAACACAAGCTGAAAGTTCACATTATAAGAGCTTCATGGTCAACCAAGGAAAAGCACTATTAAAATTAATATATACAAGTTGGGACTATTCCATTGTAAAGGTTGCCTTGGATGTAACTGATGATAAATAAAGCATCACAAGTACCTAGTTGCATCTACACATATTAGCCATCAGGAAGCAAGTTTCTGAGATTCAAAGATGTAAATGATTCAATGATCAAATATTAGGCTGTTGACTTTGCGTCATCTACCTATGTGGGATCTCTATTGAACCATGGACTGGGACAAGTATCAACATTCCTTGGGACATTCTCATGCCACTGGAGTAATAATGCTTTCTGAATGTGGTATATTATTCTTCCTTAGTGCTATTTTTATAGCACACAAAGTGTAGTCTCATGAGCTTTGTTTTTTTGTAAAGGGGTTACTCCATGTCACTCTAGGTACCACTAGCTTACTGATTGGAACCTTTTCAAGGTCTTTGTGGATGCAGCCATGATTAGAACGCTTAATCTTGGTAGCATACCAATATGGGATAAATTATTACTGTACTTTAAAAAATTTTTTAGGTACTATTGTCAGTCACTAAGGTTGATTTCAAATCCAATGTCATTGTCCATATATGACACAGCACATGTAGAATTTCTGTACTCTGCAGTGAACAATTTCACTCACATGCAAAGAAAGGCTGAAATGTGTAATCTTTATGAAAAATTTTATGTAAAAGTTTTGTTTTGTCTTGTATTGACCAGTGATCAAGTCTTTCAGTATGAGGGCCATATCACAAATTTTGCACATTTTCTTGGAATAAAAAGCATGAATAAAATTTACTTGTATGCATAAGCATTATTTTGATATATAATTTTTGTAATCAACCTCATATGACTGAGAACAATGGGGATGCGTGACAGTTTCAGTGAACAGTACGTTACTGACAGAGAAATTATATGATGAGTAAAGTGTATCAGACAGTAAATGGTCTGGCAAAATAGTCTGGTACTTAACTGCTAATAACAAATGCTAGCATTTAATTTTTATTAACTATCTGATTTACCGGAACTTGACAAATGTTTATTCTAAATGAGAATTTCATGAATTTTATTGTGCAAAATAAAAGTAAACATACCCCAAGAAAGGACTAGTAAAAAAGTCATACAAGGTCAAACAAAAATTAGGTTTACACCATGCTATGCAATTCTGGCAATTGGAATTTTCAGTTACAACCAACAGAACAATGAGAATGATAGATAGCAACAGACTCCAACTGTTTCTCATCTGTACAAACTTAAACTGCCTCATCTGTCAGAAGGCAGAAGAAAAAATTTACATTTCAGTCTGCTGCAATCTGGATGAAACTTTGTAGTAAGCTGGATATGGACAATGGAGACCCCTAGTATAGACCTTTTATTTACTTTAAAAGCCAACCTCTAGTCTTCTATAATTGATGGAGCACAAGAAAAATAATGATGTTCTTTACTTTACTAACCATCTACTGCTAGGTCTTGCTTTGTCTCGCTGGAAACCAGTTATTAGCTTGATGGTACAGTATACATCAATAATTACCAGTTTCATTTCTGACTTGGATTGTTTAATGTTCAAGGGGGAGATCATGTAAAGCTAGTTTGTAAGGAAGGTGTCAAAAGGTTTTTTTTTTTTTTTTATAAAATTAAAAAACTCATTCAACACATGGTAGTTCTGTAAACTTCACTTCTATAACCTAAAGTTTCTTTTTAATGAGTCTTTGAGGCAGTTTTAAGCATTGGTAAGGATTTTTAAGCATTGGTAAGGATTTTATTTGCTGTTTCCTTATATACAATAGAGTTCAAGCAAACCATTATTTCAAAAAACATTTTGGTGAGTAAAATGGGATATATATTTTAACTTTTTTATTTTGAAGTTCATAGTAATAAGAATTTTTAGTTGGATTTCACTTCCTAAATGTAAGAGTTAATATGCTTTAGTTTTGTTATGGGCCTTCATTATTGTTTGAGTATTCAAAACAAAGAGGTGTATTTTCATACATAAAATTAGTGATATTGAAAAGTTGAGATAGTAAAATTGGTACGAAATTGTTCTGGAAGATTTGTATTGTTAAAATTTTGTAGCTTTGTTATGAAATGTGATGGTAAAGTAAGGGAATCTCATATACGAGCTCTGTGGTTTACAGAGCCTTTTTTAGTTGCAGTAAGAAATTTTTGATGAACTATTAGTATGTTTTATAACGATGAAATGGCTATTTTTAATATGTGAATCTGCTGAAAGTAACAAAGCTTTGTGAATCAAGCAGCTATTTATTGCTTTTTTTATATATGTATTACCTGTAGGTAGAACAAGTTTTTATATTTGTAGATGTAGACCTTGGTGCATTGTATGCACACGTATTGCATATGATGTCCAAACTTTATTGTTGAAGTGAACTTGAGACTGTTGTCGCCTGAATATTTCATAAAATATATTTTGACAATTCCTGGTTAGGCACGATGAGATATTGTACACTTACTACAGCTGACTGTTAAACAGAACTGGAAACTCTCTTCATTTTAGAACGTAATTATTGTGGTTGTTCTGTCCTCAGGAAGATAGCTCAAAGATCTTGAATAGAACTGGGAATTTGAAGGCTTGCTGTAGAGTGGTTTTGTGCTGGTATGATCTTGGCACTGCTGCTGCTGCTAAACACATAAATGTCTCAAAATGACCTCTGTATAAAGTGATGTGTATTTTGAGAAGGGAACATTTACAAAGAGTTATTTTATTCAGTTGTAAAGGACAAGCAGTATCCAAATTTTCTTTTCCTAAAAATTCTTTAGTCCTTCTAACATTTACCTACTTCAAGTTACAAAGGACAGTGGGACATTTTTTGGTCCTTATCCCAGGCATGCGTGAGATAAGAAAAGGAGAAAAAATGGAATCTCTACCAGACTGAAATGATAATGGGAATTCTTAAGATTCTTTAGCTCTACAGAATGAATTTTCTTTTTGTGTGTGTGTGCAATTTTCAACCAATGATAAATAAGCACTGGATAAAACTTCCTTAAGGGAACATTGTGAGCTGCATCAGAATACTGAGTTTTTATAATTTAAGATTTGAAAATTGTTGTGATTTAGTAAAGAAAGAAATTTGTTTATTTATTAGGAAAAAACTTTTGGGCCAGGCCTCATAGTTGAAAATTTTAACTTTGTGTTTGATTAAACTCTTGAAAGGCATTTTATAGTTCAGGGAAAACAGGCTGAAGAGGAAGCAGTCGGGATTTCTGATTTTCCATAGAGTAATGCATGAAGTATGGCTAGTGAGGGATTACAAGAAAGTGGGTAACTCTTGGCTCTGGAACAGTGACCCTTTAGCACTTACGAAATAAGGAGGCCTGCTTGTATTAGATTAAAAAAAATTGGTAGCAAGGTCATTGATTACAAGTCCCTGGATATTTTGTTATTTAACTGTAGAGTATCCAATTGCCAAAGTGTGATTTTCTATGAATTAACAATGTTGTCTTAAGCCAAAACTTGAGATTACTTGCAGCACCTAAGAGTTTGTTTTTGCACTAATTACTCTGCTCAAAAATGTATAACAATGACAATATTTTGCCAAGAATTTTGAATATTTACAGTACCTAAATCAGTGTGAGGTATATTGGAATATGTAAGTTCGATCTAATTTTTGTATCACTTGTCATGTTTATATTCTGAGGAGTATGAAAATAGTACATATTACTTTTTTCAGTTTACTGTAGCCTATCTGTTCATGTAATCTGTACTTCCTTGTTATAGAGTTATTTTATACTTTTTGGTGTTGTAAATAGTATTCTTGTTTCTGCATTAATATCTGGAAATATGAGGGTGGTTGTGAAAATAGTACCTGTTTAGTATTGAAAAATAATTGATAAATGTATATGAAAATATTTCTTACAGCTACTCCCCATTGAGTATTTTTCTTCATGGTCATCTTGAACAATTAGGCACTATTGTATACGTTGTGATAAGTTTTTGGATTTCCTCATGCACCAGTAGTGCCAGGTCATTCACAAATGTGGTGATTGCTTGCCATAACTCTAGCAGAGTTCAAGCCCTAAGGAGTCACAGTGAACAATGAAACCTGCAACTTTTTGAAACTTGCAACTTTTAAGTGACTGCAGTGGGCCATTCAGAAACTATGATTTTGATGTAATGAGATTTAGTTTCAAGTCAAGAACTGGGACACTTCTGGCCATTCAGCACTTAAGATAGTGAAAAGAGAGAATTGGAGTGGTTGGACAGTAAGATAAAGATGTCCAGAAAACAAAGGAGATGAAGTACAAGGATTTAACGTGGAACTTGGAGAAAACACCACTGTTGCACTATGAAGTAACAGCAAGAGAGGTTGGACAGCGAGAATGTAAGAAAGTGGGAATGGAGGTCAAAGTGGGTGCAGCTAGGGACCGAAGGGACGTTGCAAACATCCTCTACCTTTGCCTACAGTCCATCATGTGAGGCACAGTGATGTCACAACTTCCTCATGGGGAAATCTAAGGAGAGGCCTAATGTGTAGCAGTCTAATCCTGTTTGGTGGCAATGTGTGGACCCTTCTCACAGACAGAATTAATTTAAAACAAAACAAAGTTTCAGATTCAACATTATGGACCAGCCAGTCAACTTGGGCATAGCTCCTTGGGACTTTCACTTTATCATGAAATTGTATACGGAATGAAAACACTATGCGACTGAGGAAGAATAAAAGGAATCAATCTGTATTTCTGAACGAGTTGGTGGAAGAGGTGAATGACAAAGGAATTCCAAAACTACAGCACATGGAAAAATAGTCTATAATGTCTAGGTTCAAAATAACTTTTCATGAGTATAAATTTTTAAATCCTTAAATAGGCACTGTTTTCCAAATACCACATGTAATTTTGTTTGTATTTTCAAAACGACAGAAATGAGTTTCTGAAATATCCAACACTGAGAATGAAGCATTCCTTCCAGTCAGCAGTTGCACTTACGAATTGTTAAAGTTTTGAAGAAAACGATTCATATCCTTGCCAGAATGATTGTAATTGTATTTAGACTTTGGAAGTACAGTTGTGTGGTGCTCTTATACAGTAATGGTAGATTTTGCAAGTTTTCACCCTTTTATTTTTCCTGTTGACTTCATTTTGGTTGCTCAGTTTTCGTTTTAATTTATCTCATTTTTCTTTTGAAGGGTTTGAGAGAATGAATGCATCATAAGGAGGGGGAAAATGTGTATAACTGCCATATGCCTAAGTTATTTAGCTTGGGTTTTTTCAGGTTGTGTACAAGGTGCAATTCTGTTCTGATACAAAGCTCATTTTAGTCAGACAACCAGGAATATTATGCCATATGAATCAATTTCTGTATTAATTAGAACTGTAAATTCAGTTGTAGTTTATATTCAATTGAATAGAATGTTGTGTAGAGCACAAGGACAGCATGAGAATATTCAGCATTACAGTATTAGAATGATTACAGGTGAGACTGTTCGAACGTGTCAACAGCTGTGTGTAACAGTGATGAAATTTTATGTTGCCTAAGAAATTTGTCAAAATTATATATTAGAGTAGTATGAACGATCTGATTGTTAAAGGAAAGTAGATATGAAATTTGAAAAGAATCGTAGGTGTAGTACAGTATGTAGAATAGATTTTTAGGTGCCAAATAATTAAGTGTAATCAAGGGATTGTTTCGAGGTAACAGCAATTGTGCCATGACCAGTGAAGTTTTGGTGGGAAATATAATTTTTAAGCAAAGTTGCTGATCGGATGGGCAGTTTTAATGAGGATGGGTCCAGTTTTTATTTTTGCAGATACAACATACCCCTTTTTTATTCCACAAGAAAATCATATTCAATATTTTCAAGTTGTGTGTCAAATGGTACATTTATAGATTTTTTAATTTAAACTACAGCATAGTACTAAGTTTGAATAAGAATTTCTACCATGGGAATATCCATTTATGGTGAATCCTATATGGCCAGTGAATAGTTGGTTAATTTTTCGCCAACTCAATACTGGTTGATACAGGAAATTGGAGTATAAAAGGTATATGACAATCTCGGTGTAAACATTTCCTGTTTGAAACTGATCTGGACAGAAAATCAGACACTGCAAGTTAATAAACTGGAAAAACGTGTATTTCATTGAACATGGTTATTGAAAATGGAAAAAACTTAAGGGAAAATATGTGAAAGACAAGAAATATGAAGGATTAAAGAAAGAAGGATTAGTATAAGATAGTTCAGTCAAGTCAGTTCAACACCATATCAGCTGCTTTTAGGAATGTAGTGCAGGCAGGTAATGCAGTTTTGTATGGTCAGATCTTTTATGAATACTTTTATTTTTTGGCAAAAGTATACATTATCAGTAGTGTGTGGTTTCATTTTTTAATAGAAAGTACAGAAAATCTTGTTTTTAAAATTTTTTTTAAAGAATCATTCCGTGAACTGGTCAATAACCATTATACAGTATTTTGGTTTTTGTTCAAGTTCATACTGTAAGTGATTAATTATCTGTATGTCTGTAAGATATTAATGCATACCAACATTTTGTTTGATATTAAATGAATTTGCTGGTGTTTAACATTAATGTTGCACAAAACCCTTTAAATGACTTTGCCATATGCACAAGATAATGCTATGTACAAGAAGTTGGAGTGGAGCTTTTGAAAGTGTTAATATATTTCTTATATAGAAATGTTGTACTTTTTCTAAAGTCCAGTGATCTAGTTTTTGTAATAAGTTCTTTATTGTAATATATGTAAATAAAGTATTGATACTGCATCTTGTAGTTTTTAGTTTTTTTAGAACTGGTAACACCTCAGACAACAAATACCTTGCCAATGGGGTATGGCTTTCATAGAGTAGACACCTAGATCACATTCATAATTCAGCTCAATGTTGCTCTGAAGTGAATTTGCTAGGCATGCTCACCTTTTTCCCCTAGACTCCTTGCACACTGCTATTTAGGGGGGCCTGCAGACATTAAATAAAGTTACTCATAATTTTGCCCTAAGCAGCTATTTTATACTGAAATTTACTAGATTTTCATACCTCTTACCATTACTTTTTTGTTTTGTACTCTAGACTGATCTTTAGGTGATGACTGCTGTGTGGCTTCGAATAAGTTCCTTATTACTTTTAGAACAAGGGGGGGGGGTGGAGAACACTGTCGGTTTATCCTCCACTATGCCTTCTGGCCTAGGTGCCACAGTGAGGGATGGCTGAGGTGGGTCATTCATGTAAAGAACTTCAGGTTTGTTTGTTTAGGAAAAATACATATTTTAAAATTTGCTATGTATTCCTACAATAATACAGACCTCCGTGCTTTACGTAGGAGATGACTTATTGCTGGGATGAATCTGGGTATTCTGAACTGACTGGTAGGTTACTCAATCTTAGGGCGTTACCTTCCTGGTCCGTTCAGGAGCAGAGAAAGGGATCCTGCACCTCTGGCATACTGCACATATAGGATGTAGTAGTTACTAGTGCTGTCAGTGCATCGCATTACTCAGGTTCTTTGCAGCGTGCCTTTGGGCACTGGCTGCAACCCCTTTTGTTCCTTTTACTGTAGCTCCTTTCATGTTCTCTTTCTTCCATCTTACTTAACACCCTCTCCTAACAATTGATTCATAGCGCAACTGTGAGGTTTTCCTCCTGTTATACCTTTCAAACCTTTTACTGTCAATTTCCGTTTCAGCGCTGAATGACCTCATAGGTCCCAGTGCTTGGCCTTTGACCAGAATTCTATATTCAATTCAATTCATTTCAGTAAGTGCCTTTCCTTCTGACCCTTGAAACCTCCAGAATTCCTTCTGCGTCAGCAACCTATTGAACTTTGCCTTCTTATCTTGGGATACGACACCTGTCTTGGTGAAGTCTGGGAACCAGAAGTTGAGCCATAAGGCAGCCTGGAGGGAAGTCATGGTGATGGCATCCATGGTGGAAAGTTCAGAAGCTGAGAAGGACACACCTTGGTAGAGTCTTTCCATGGGGAGGTTGTTCATCAATCTGCATGCTGACAATCCAGGGCTAAGGGAGTTGTCTCTGCATCCTCAAGGACACAGAGTCTCCTTTGGTGCAAAAGTGGAGGAGAGAGGAGCATGCATGATCTTGCTGGACAACAAAAAAATGTCAGATCTGAAGCCAGAGTTCACTTGGCCCAAAAAACCACACATATACCGGAACCACAGCAACCTGACCACCAGTCTTGCTTCAAGAGTGCACTCTTGGGTAAGCTCAATTGACAAAGCTGGACAAGGTATGGAGCCATGGAAGCCTCTGAGTCTATTTTGCTAGAAAATGAGCATGGTAATCTCTTGAAAATGATGTCCTAGTTCTGCTTGCTAAAGCTCTGGAGGAAAAGGGCTATCTGGGCCCATCAGTTCCTCAGAAGCACAAACTGGTTCCTTCCCCAAGAAATTTGTGCCATGGAAGACCAATCTAACAAATAATGTTCAAAATCAGGGTCAACAAACCTAAATACCTCCTTATATTCAGTAGCTGCCAAGCTACCGTTCTAGTACAGAAGCGTACGGGAGTGGGCAAGGGTTGAGTAAGAGCCGCACACTCTGAACTCACTCTCACTGCTTGGTATGGTCCGGGCCCCTGGACCAGGAACCCTTACCAGACTGGGAAGGAGTCCCAGGACTGGTGCCATTGCACCAGGGGTCCGTGGAACCCCAGGCAGCGATTGCTCTCATGCCAGATAGATAAACTGAGAGTTGCAGTACAGTACTGCTAGCGAGAGATCCTGTAGCCTTCTCTGTGGAAGAAGGTTGGTCATCAGAAGCCCTATGGGACTTCTATGGTTGCGAAAAGCACCTTTCTTCATCCTCCACTTGGTAGCTTTGGAAGAAGGGGAGGAGATGACAGCACATGACGAAGAGGAAGGAGAAGACACCAAATTCTTGAATTCCACTATTGGTCCAACACTGTTCCTGTACAGGAACGAGTAGGAGGGCTGTTCACGCAAACGTGTGAGGAAGCTATCTTTGAGGTGAGCAGCTCGGTTGCACAACACAGGTGAAAGCTGACCTGGGGAGCGACTGCGCACTCTCAGGAGTGAACTCAGGATGTCATCAAGATGTGCCCCAGTCTTCTTCGAGGCCTTGGCCCCATACATGTGAAGAGGATTGTATGGGGAACTCACTGACAGCTTCTCCAAGTCAGCTGTACTGTTACGGGATCCTAGCCACATGGAGGTTCATCAGTGATAGAGGAGCCTACACTAGCCCATGGGGGTGACTCACAGTACTGGTAAAGGTAACTCGGGGTCTCTAAGAAACCCAAGCACCTGGGGCGGATTTTTCTGTGGAATGTATATGCACATTATTTGTGGAAAATTCGCCTATTTGCAGTATTTTTCACAGAGAAATATTCACTGATTACTGTATTTTCATATTTTCATAACTAAATGCATTTTTTGTGATAAAACTATTAAAATATACTTGGGTATAAACATTTTTAGAGGGGTTTTTTGGTGTCTGAACTATCATACTAGGCAGTTGTAAGTGTTTTTACAGGGGTGTCAAGTACTCGTGGATTTTAGCTATTCACAAGGGGGGGTGGGGGTTGTGTTATGCATCTCCCAAGAATAACGGGGATCAACTGTACCACGTAAACACTATTCTAATAACATTCTCAGATACAATAGCATGAATCTTTAACAAAACACCACTTACAATCAGGTTTATCCAACAAAGTCCCATACATCTGACCTCTCTGTCATTAAATGTGGTGAACAATATCTCCCTTTCACAATCCCCTTCCCATAGTGAATCTACCACTGTGGCTGAGCACCCAGTATACACTGTTCCCACGCTTCATTCATTATAATCTCTACAACCAGCAGAGACCTAGAAAATACCTTTACTCTAAGGAGGAGGTTGCTGTTGGCACATCAGCCCCTCTTGGTCACTGCGAAACAATATGCCTACAGCCTACACTGATACACTGACAGTAAGTAACTGAGCTTCTGTCTCTACAGAAACAATTAATTGCCCCTAAAGTAAAATTTCACTTTAAACCATTACTGCACCCATTACTGCATTTTGGTATATAAAATGATTGTCCTATGTTTTAATGTGCTTGAAAAATTCTGATGTTAGTTTTGTTAGCATATAAGTAGTTATAAAGTGGACCTTACCCTTATATCCAACAATTAGGGGGACCACAGAGAAAAAGTGATGTTTTTAAGTGGGGAAAAACACAAAATGAGTTAAATGCACAGATCAATTTAACCTAATTTACCCTGCCCTTGGGGACTGCATTCTTACCGAGCCAGGGGGCCTTTGTCCACCCTGTCCCCCCCAACCAGTAACTTAACAAGCATGTCGGGTCCTTACCTAGAACCCCTACTTGATCTAACCTAGGGTGCCACTTCCTTTCCTCCCTCGCCAGGGAGGGCTAAACCCCCCCTCGCCTAAATTAATCTAGGGTACTGAAAATGACTATGAATAAGGTTACCACCCAACCTAACATAGGGTGGGGCACCTGGGCACGTGGCCCCCATGAAAAAGGTCCTGAAGATTTAGATAATAATAAGAAATATAAAAATAATGCATGGTATTGCATTGAGAACATTCTATGCACTTAAATTAATATGAATCAGGGGTATCAGCAAGACTGACGACTTCAGACTGATCAGGATGTTCCCTGTATGTTGAAGACCTTTGAATGTCAGGCAGTAGAAGGCTGACTAGTTTTTCATGAACAAAATTGATCACCATGGTATAGGTTGGCACGGTTCCTTATAATTTAAGGAAGAATTGCACCCGGAACACGGCAAAGAATTAGGTAAAACAAATTCCCGAAGAAAATCACGAGCGTCTTTGTGAGAGGAAAGAAATTCGGCACAGAATGTAGCAATACAATAAATATAATCCATGGAGTAAGAAGGACACAGTTCAACCAGCAAACTGAAGCCAGATTTTTCCAGGAATGCTTAATTTCCTAAATCCTTTATAACCTCTCAAATTTAAAACAAAGTAACCTATCACGATCACATTAATTCTTCATTTTATCTTGGACCCACACTTCCATGAGCAGACAGACGTTTCTGTTTTGTGAGCCATGCTTATCCACAATGCACTGGAATAATTCAACAAAATAACCATCCGACTGGGAATTCCAACTCCAGTCCGGAGACGTATTTACACAAGCATAGAACTTGAAAAACATCCAAACATGTAACAACCTTCGTCGGAACCATATTTCAGTAACAGTAAATTTATGAAAGATGCAAGAATCAATTTCATATTAAGCAAGTTAAGGAAACTTGCGGTCACAACATTAAAAACTTCGAACCCGATTAATAGCTCAATGTAGAATACCATCCCTAAATGGCAAATGTTTGTGTTCACCTGATTTCCCATTGTAGTTAACATTTTGCCTTCGTTTGTGACCAAAACTTTAGTTCAGCATATATATATATATATATATATATATATATATATATATATATATATATATATATATATATATATATATATATATATATATATATATATATATATATATTGTATTCTACACTTAGTTGTGCCTAACTCCTAACTTGGCCCCATACTGTCTGGGAACCCATTGGCAAACTATAGCGCATAAACTTCACATTTCTCTTCAAACTCCCCCTGGAATTTCTGGAAAGTGTGCTAAGCCAGCTAAGCTCCTCATCTCACTTGCAAGCACATGCCTGTTTGTTTACTGCTCCATCTAATATGAGCCAATTTCCCATGCTAAAAAAAAAAATCCGTCTCAAAACGCATCTTTCGGCCTAGAGTCGATTTTATTAGAATCTGCTTGAACAGAACAGAATATAAAATCTAGGCCAGAGGCCAAGAGTTGGCACCTATGAGGTTATTCTACGCTGAAACGGAATTCGAGTAAAAAAAAAAAAATTTTAGAGTTGTAACCGGCAGAAAATCTTGAAGTTACACTATCAAACAATTGTTAGGAAAGGGTGGAAAGATAGATGGATGAAAGCGAATAGGAATCGAGGTACAGGAAAAGGAATGATATGAAACTAATTATACCTAGTAAGCTGTCATATATTGACGGAGCATTAGCCTACTTATATCTAGTAGGTATTACCCTTATGGAGGCCAGTAGGCGCATTCATACCATTTGTCCTGGTTGGGTATTCGGTCTTGGCGTCCCTTCTGGTTTACTAATGTGTCCTGGATGACTGACTGAATTATTTTTACATTCTAAGGGATAAACAAATATTATAATAGACAAACCACAGAGGTCTAAAAATAACTATATGTTACCCATTACTTGCAGCTGGATTTTTGAGGGCAGCACCATTCTTCATTCTTCAGTGACACTGGAACAGTATTACTTGATTAAGTGCGTATTGTGTTCTGCCATTTTTTCGCTCGTTATCCTCGTAATGGCATGCTGTGCAGCGTATAATTACCCAGAAATATACACATTATTTCTTCAAGAGAAAATGGAATGACATTCACAGGTAAGCAAAGCTGACTGAATTTTTGGACCCACAATTTTGAACTAGTCTCATTACAGCAATAGAATTTACATGTTTTATATTTCGAGCATATCAGTGTGGCACAGAAGTGCATTTGAGATTTCAGTTTTGAAATCATAAAAAGTTAATCTTACATACGCCATGAAAATTATCTCACTTTTTTAAAAGAGTTCAGTAGTAAGTAGTCATAAAGATTACTGGTCGTGTCAAGTCTCGTCCGTTAAACATGTTACTGTGCTCCATCAAGGAATCCTGTACGAGGTGTATTTTGTGTCTTAAAGAATTGTTTAAGGTAGGTAGGCATGTAATAGACTGTCCTTGCCATCAGCTGAACAGTTTTAGACATATAAAGGCAGTGTTAGAGCTGATTAACAAATTCAAAACATCAGTTTTGGTGAGAGTATTTCAGGGCGACATTAACAGACCTTAGAAAACTTTTATTCGATTCAAAGTAAAATGTTTTTTTTTTACATGTTTAACAAGACCTGAAGTAATTAACGTTTTCATCCAACGATTTGACTTAGACGTGATAGCAAGAAAATGAATTTGGTAGCGTAGGTTCCACATACCCTATGCCCTTAAACGACTCGTATGGTAAGATGGTGTACCATTTAAGCCTTATTCTAAACACAAGGTAAAGGTAGTTAAGAGAAGGACGAGAGTCAGCTATATTTCTATACCAGTTCTGCCAAACGAAAAGAAAAATATAGAATAAACGCCGTTCAGCGTGTTGTAAACTGCACAGAAAACGACCCACCCCGTCCATTTTCATACATTCGTTGAGCGCCATTTTTTTTTCCAAGTCCTGACGTCACGTGACCCCTGTCATACAACCTCGCTTAAGTAGCTCTTAAGATGGCCGTACTTTAGGGCCCCAACTGCCCTGTGTCAGGTTAGGAAGGTAAGGTTTGGTTAGGTAAGGGCATGCCACCCTATGTCAGGTTAGGAAGGTAAGGTATGGTTTGGTAAGGGCAGACCGGCCTAGGTATGTCAGGTTAGGAAGGTAAGGTTTGGTTGAAGGGCACGCTGCCCTAGTTATGCCAGGTTAGGAAGGTAAGGTGTGGTTTGGCAAGGGCGTGCCGCCCTAGGTATGTCAGGTTAGGAACTTAAGGTATGGTTTGGTGAGGGTACGCCACCCTGTGTCAGCTTAGGAAGGTGATCTGTAGTTAGGTAAGGGTACACCACCCCATGTCAGGTTAGGAAGGTACGGTGTGGTTAAGTGAGGGCACGACGCCCTAGGAAAGGTTAGGATTAAGGTTGCTTTGGTTAGGTCATAGCATTTGGTGGAGCATGTGACGTACACTTTCATAAACATGCATTACTGTACGGTTTTTGCTTTCTTTCACATAGGCCAAGTGCAAAACGGCAGGCCAAGGCTATAAATATTGAGAAGAATTATGTATGAGAACATATGTATTTTTTCAATGATATCATCCTAGAATTATAGTTTTTTCCCGTAAATAAAAAATACGTAGATATATGCAGTAGGGTATAATTGGGTACTTAGCTACTCCAAACTGCCTAGTAGTCAGACCTCATTAAAGAATATCTTGAGTGGTAACAGATGTCACAGTACATTATGTATGTATACATGTGTATTTACAGTATATATATTGTTGCTGTACATGGCCTTAATGGGGATAATTTGTCTAGCCAAGGTGCTAAATGCACGGCCTCGTCCGTAAATTAATTAAAAAGAGAGAGCTAAAGGGGTAAGGATGCCATGAACAATCAGTTGTCCAGTGAATTACTTTATTTACAATTACAGGTAAAATGAGGAAAAGAGTGGTACATGGAGTAACTTTCATCAATTCAACAATGATATGGGTAGGGGTGGATGCGAGTGGCTTGGAGAGTGGAACACAGCTTGGTTAGCGCCTCCTGCAAGAGAAGGGTTCACACATTAAGAATAGGACAAGCAAGGGTACATGCAACTAGCCCTGGGAATGACTAGGGGGACTTTGGTTTTTCTGAAAACGCACGTGTCTGCAAAGGGAAGTGGTTCTAGTTTAGTAGGGCTGAATTTACCAAGTAATAGCCAATTCGTCACACTTAGTTTAATATGACAGTTCCTCGGAGTTGGCCAGGTAGGTTTGGACAGGATATTGGGGTTTAGGAAAAGGATAAGGAATGTAGGAGGGTGAAAGGAATGGATTTAGGTTCGAGAAGGAGGAACAAAGGCAGGGAGCCGAGGCCAATATCTGACAGACACTAACTTGGTTTTATATTAATATCAATACTTCGTCAGGTTTCCCATAACATGCATCCAGCAGAAAGGGTTTAGCTTCCAGCCAACCCCCAGAATAAAGATGGCTGCCGGAAGCTGAATCACAAGCAGCTTTGGAAAGACATCTGATCTGTCTGAGGTTTGTGCTTAGAAGAACGAGAAAGTAGCTTCACCCACCTCTGTTGGTCGCTAGGGGGCAGATTTTACAGCCCCTCAGTTGAGTTTCCAAGGTTTGCCTCAGAGCAGTAAACTGGGTATGATAGGGTCAGGAGTAGGTCAAGGATGGCAAACTGGCAATGCCTAAATCATATGAAGGGTCACCACAGAAGATGCTCTACTGGCAAATAACTCCTTCTCACTCCTTTTGCATCAGTGAATTTACTTTAAATAATTGATCAGATTGTTTAATTGGCAGAAGACCGTAATTGTGACAGCTCCCCGTTTTAGCAGAGATTGTAAGAGAGGGCTGAAGCTAACTGAATACTGTATTAGAGCCACCATCCTTGCCTCAACAACGAATTTTTAAAGCTTATGTTCTAACAACTTGTTCATTTTAAGCTGCCGCTCTGATATTTTTACTCGACTGTCAGAATTCAAGCTCGAGATACTGTAAGGGTTACATTACAAAATTCTGCCAGTGAGGCAACTAAATGCAAATAGGAACTTCTTTTATTTTTAAGAGGAATACAAGTCAACCTAGCGTAGTAAAGGAGGTTACAGCCCTTCAGTTGTCGGATTTAAAAACCTCAGGGCAGTAAACTGGGTATGATGGGGTCAGGAGTAGGTCAAGGACAGCTAACTGGCAACTCAGAAATCATGCAAAGGGTCGCCATAAAAGATGCTCTACTGGCAAATAACTCCTTCTCACTCCTTCTATTTACTTCAATGTATTTAATTAATATATCAGATTGTTTAGTTGTTTACTGTTGACAGATATTATATATATATATATATATATATATATATATATATATATATATATATATATATATGTATATATGTATATATGTATATATATATTATATATATATATATATATATATATATATATATATATATATATATATATATATATATATATATATATATATATATATATATATATATATATATATATATATATATATATATATACACACTCTCTGTTCCTCTGTTTGAAAGAGAGAATGTTATTCATTATATATATATATATATATATATATATATATATATATATATATATATATATATATAATATATATATATATATATATATATATATATATATATATATATATATATATATATATATATATATATATATATATATATATATATATATATATATATACACACTCTCCTCTGTTTGAAAGAGAGAACTTCGTTATTCATTTTGATGATGGACGACAATGGTTTAGGTAGTAGAAACTGAAATATTCCACTTATAACTCATTGGTATTCGTGATATAAATCTTTTTACAAACGGTTAATTTGCTACAACACTGCTAGTTTTACTGTGATGTGCTCGTCATCAGTAATAAAACTCGGATATTAATTTTCTGAGAAGATAAGAGGGTAATGCGTGTGTAACACGCTATAAGAAAGTTGATTATTAAAACGATATCCAGTTGTCATGATTAGGACAAGTCTAGATTTCACACCAGACTTTGTGGCTCCTAATGTTTTATGGTTATAGTTATCGACAAGTTATTCAGATTCGTAATCGTTGTTTCTTTGAAATTTTTTCTTGATTGTTCTTTTCGTTGTTGAAATTCTAATTACACGTTATGGCATCAAGGTTCTCCAATTCTTTGGCTGTTTGGTCAGGACAATAACGATTTAGTTTTTGTTGAAATAGAATCTGTTGTTGATGTTTTTAACACTAGACTATATGTACTAAATATTTAGGAAAATCCATTGAACAGCTGTGACCTTTTGGATGGTCCACAGGACGTTCTCTGTAAATGGTAATAAACTGGAGATTGCTACATATATTTTTAGACTTTCGAAAAATGCAGTGAGAACAATTTTTTCCGGATGAATAATTGACCGTTCATTATATTGTATTCCTATTCAAAAATATTATGACAATCTTCAGGTTGTAATTCTTGTGTAAGAAGTGTATTTCAATCGATATTTATTGTCTATGGTTTATTTGTCATAGCTCAAAAAAGGAGTGGTCCACGATATATTTTTTAATCGGACTGGTGTTCCATTACCAGAAACGAATCGAGAACTACTGTCATAGAAAATGGCCGGTTGGGTAAATCTGTTAGACTCTGCGGTACCTTCCAATTACGTTTCGTTTAAATATAAATGGCGTTATTCGAAAAACTGATCTCATAAGGAAAGAAAAACTTATGCAGTCTTTATTAATGTTTCTTGAAGTTTTAGTTTAATTTGAATATTAAAGCCATTAATAATTATTTGAAAAGTTGTGTGAGATATCGAGAAATTTTTTTTTTTCTGAGAAATTTATCGGAAACTGGAATAGGAAGCCTGGTCCTCTTGTACAGTAGGTCGAGAAATACATCTTAGGGTGTACTGTATGTACCCCTTCAAGCTTGTGAACAAGTACAAGCGGCAGCTGAATCTTCAGTGAAGAGAGCTCCGTAGGGGTTAGTGCCGTCAGTGCACCCCATGCGTCGGTGCACTGTAGGCATTAGCCGTCGATACAGGTTCTTTGCAAGCGTCCCTTCGGCCCCTAGTTTCAACCCCTTGCATTCTCTTTACTCTTACGGAAGAGGAAGAAGAAGAATATTCTCTTTCTTCCATCTTACTTTCACCCTCTTCTAACAATTGACTCAAGGATGCAACTACAAAGTTTTCCTCCTGTTAGGTTTCTCAGACTTTTTACTGTCATTTTTCAATTTCAGCGCTGAATGACCTCATTTGTCCCAGTGCTTGGCCTTTGGCTGGAACTTATATATTCAATTTCATTCAATTTTTAGGAAGCACACGGACAGGACAGTCTGTGAGGCGCTAAAAATTTAAGTACACAAGAGGAGACGAATGACTTGGTAAAGTGTCGGCGGCTGTTCAAATTCGAAGCAATAACAGACGTCGTTGTGAGTCTGTGCTCGTGTGGATCATATCAAAACTGTGTTGTTGGAGTCTGTCAAAACTTTGGTTTAAAGAATAATGACGCAGTGCTACGGGTCCCTAGCTTTACACTTGTGAAATGGATTTTTACGGAATTATGGAACAGTGCCTTTAAATAAAAAAAAAAGAAATGCACCTTGAGAATGATTAAACTCAACTGTAATGAGAATGACTTTTACGAAATTTAATTTTGATGCAGAATCTTGTGCGGCTCTTAAATTATGGCAATTTTCTTTTTACTAGTTTTCTAAATGAAATAAAAAAAGCATTAAAAGAATGGTTAGATTCACCGATACAAGAGAGCTTAAAGAAACACAGGAGAATAACTCGGACGTTGCAAAGTGACTAGAATTACTGTGTGCTTATTTCGAGGACGAACTTATGGAGAGAGAGAGAGAGAGAGATAGAAAGTTTACGCTCTAGATGATATGGAATGACATTAAGTCGCCTTCAGATCCAAATTGGCCCACATCACGTAGGGGGATTTCCAAGAACCAGAAATTTTAGTTTTTGTGCAATTAGAATAACCCCATTCCACAAAATTGCAAAAACTCTTATCATTATTCAGTTGTTTTCGAGAGGCGACTCAGGATCTACTTCAAGACTGGTGCTTGGCACTCAGAATAGTCTTTCAAACTGGATTGCTTATTCGCGTGAGCCAATTGCGTGAAACTTGTAAGCAGCATATGCGTATTTGTTGAGCGTTTGATAATGACACGTGATCATGTCGAAACAAAATCACCATCTGTGATCAAATACCTGTCTGCCTCTGAAGCATCCACGCAGATTTGCACATAAGCAGACACTCACAATCTTTTCTACCAAAAATCAATAGATTCCTGGAAGTCTTCACAATAACCCCAAACGGATCCCTCCGGACTTACAAAACACATAGTTTATGCTGACGTCACAAACAAGTGACCTTTATCTTCTCAAGTGGAATTCTGTCTCGGTGAATGATATTTCATTTAATTCTTTTGAGGTAGACCGCTTATTAGCAACACACTGTAGTTTCTCTGCAGCGTCCCTTCGGCCCCTAGCTACAGCTCCTTTCATTTCTTTTGCTGTACCTCTGTTCGTATTATCTTTCTTCCATATGACTTGCCACCCTCTCCTAATAACTGCTTCAGAGTGCAACTGCGAGGTTTTCCTCTTGTTGCACCTTTCAAACCTTTTTACTGTGGTTCCCTTTCAGCGCTGAATGACCTCATAGGTCCCAGCGCTTGGCCTTTGGCTCAAATTTTGTATTCCAATGTCCACTTATTGGCAACAGCCATCCTTATATGACATCTTGGGAAAGATTTGCATCAGTGGCCGAAAAAGTAGATAGCATAAGGCCTTAGAATCCAAATATTACAGAGAAGGATACACTAGACTTAATAAGCAAGGTTGATGGTTAGAAGCTAGAGGTCTTTGCTTCCTGAACCCTAGACTTAATAAGCAAGGTTGATGGTTAGATGCTAGAGGTCTTTGCTTCCTGAACCCTAGATTTAATAAGCAAGGTTGATGGTTAGATGCTAGAGGTCTTTGCTTCCTGAACCCTAGACTTAATAAGCAAGGTTGATGGTTAGATGCTAGAGGTCTTTGCTTCCTGAACCCTAGACTTAATAAGCAAGGTTGGTGGTTAGATGCTAGAGGTCTTTGCTTCCTGAACCCTAGACTTAATAAGCAAGGTTGGTGGTTAGATGCTAGAGGTCTTTGCTTCCTGAACCCTAGACTTAATAAGCAAGGTTGGTGGTTAGATGCTAGAGGTCTTTGCTTCCTGAACCCTAGACTTGATAAGCAAGGTTGGTGGTTAGATGCTAGAGGTCTTTGCTTCCTGAATCCTCGGACTGGTGGTTCCTTTATAGTTCCAATTTACTTTGGCCTCTAATGAAGAGTGAAAAGATGTTTTCTTTTATTGAAAAGTTTTCTTTCATAACATGGATCTGGTTTTCATAATTCGACTGCCTTGTGATCCACCAGAACTCTGCCTCTGTCTACCCGATCATCAGTGAAATTAAAAAACTGCGCAACGTGCACTGTAGGCATTACTTAAGGTTCTTTGCAGCGTCCCTTCGGTCCCTAGCAGCAACCTCATTCGTTTCTTTTACTGTACCTCCTTTCATATTCTCTTTCTCCCATCTTACTTTCCACCCTCGCCCTAACAATTGATTCCTAGTGCGAGGTTTTCCTCCTGTTACACCTTTCAAACCCTTTACTGTCAATTTCCGTTTCAGCGCTGATTGACCTCATAGATCCCAGTGCTTGGCCTTTGGCCTGAATTCTACATTTCATTCAAAATGGCACCAGCAAATAACATCGTTAATGATATATTTTAAATCAGGTGTTTTTCTGAAGTCTTAGACCTTAGTTTATATAGTTCTCAAAGCACCAACGGACATGAGTCTATCAACAAAATTGCAGACAGATAACTCTTGTATCAGCCCTACTAAGAAATTAGAAGTAACGGATGATAGATGCAAAATGATGACCAAATTTTTATGTCGCATACTGATCTTTAGTTACCGTAACATCATAGAAAAATCTACCTCTTGCAAACGTCGATTGTTGAAGTAATGAGTATTGTTATGTGTTAAGGTGAAGTTAGAAGAGCCTTCACAGGAATTCAGACCTACTGCTTTTCGGAGAAGCTGAGTAGGCCAGTCAGGGTCTGTCACCCGCTGTCTCTCCATTGCCGGTCACGGTCATAAACTGTCGACTGTCAGCAAGGAGTAAGTGAGGCGAATTCGGCATTAGGCTTATTTTGAAAGACTTAGAGGTAGACATTTGTTTAATAGCTACTATTAATACATACATACACATATATATGTATATACGAATGTTTGCTAAAGTTAACGCCCCCTTGTTACTCTTTTACAGTACAATACGAAGCGTTATATATATATATATATATATATATATATATATATATATATATATATATATATATATATATATATATATATATATATATATATATATATTACCCGTGTTTGTGTGTGAGAGAGAGAAAGAGAGTTTAAGAATTAGCCACATGAAAGTAAATAATTGAATGAAAAATGTTATATTCGTCAAATAATTCAGTTTCCATGAAATATTACCTAGTGGATAAGGATTACATTAGCAGCGTTGATAATCATCGTGATCCTCTCAAGGTCTGTGAAGATGAATAATTCTCTCTCTCTCTCTCTCTCTCTCTCTCTCTCTCTCTCTCTCTCTCTCTCTCCTATCGTCCTTTTAAATCTGTGAAAGTTATGCGGAGCCGGTCAGAACTGGTTTCCGAGAGCTTGTTTGCCTTTTTCTGCGAAGGAATGTTCCTCGTTTTCAGTAAAGCAATACTAAGGTCGGCCGGCGGCTCAGGTGACGCGGAAGCCCATGATTCTTCTTCACGTGAAACTATGATATGAACGTAGGTTTGTATCATTTAAACGTACGGGAAAAGTGGCCAAACAGTTTTCATATTTACGTAGACGTATATAATCCTATTCTCATTGGGTGTAATGGGTAAACCTCTCATCGTCGCATCCCATGATTTAAAGATAAAATAATGAATCTTGACGTGCGAAGTTGCTCCGTGATCTGTTATGAATGGCGCAACGAGCGATGGTCGTCGTGAAGCTGTGCGCAGAATATACAACTGACTCGCCTCCATTCCAACGGATATTGCGTAATGCTGAAGAATGCTCAACGAAGTCCTGCAACAAGTCCATAGCTAAAGCTTAATCAATAGCCACAAAAACCTTGACTCGTCGTCATGGTAACCGAATGTAAACAGTGAGTCATAATCAATGGTAGATACGTGAGGACAGCCCGGGAGGGTGGCGTGTTCACGTACATGACATGAAATACCATGGGCGTGAATAATCGACTTGAAGAAGCAGTGCGAAGTTACGCTTCCCTCGCGTGAATTTATTGCATAAATTTGGCCATTCCGTCTGGGGTATAAATCTGACGCCCACGCCCATGCACCTCTCCACTCATCTCAGTCCTTAGGTCCCCCCATAGCGGGGGGGGGGGGAAGCGGGGCTAGTGCCGTCAATGCACCTCTTGCGGTGCACTGTAGGCATTACTTAAGGTTCTTTGCAGCGTGCCTTCGGCCCCTAGCTGCAACCCTTTTCGTTCCTTTTACTGGACCTCCTTTCTTATTCCCTTTCTTCCATCTTACTTTCCACCCTCTCCTAACAGTTGATTCATAGTGCAACTGCTTTGAGGTTTTCCGCCTGTTACGCCTTTCAAATTTTTACTGTCCATTTCCCTTTCAGCGCTGAATGACCTCATAGGTCCCAGTGCTTGGCTCTTGGCCTAAATTCTATATTCAATTCAGTTCACTTCTCGCATGTCGAGTCATGTGGATGACAATGGTTTGCTTTTTGACTGATTGATTTTAGCAGTAAAACATGTTGCCTGAAAGTCCGTTATTTGTTTGTAGACCTTCCAAGTTATAAGCTGATAAGTTTGTACGCACTTTGTCCCCAAAAATTCCATTGAATTCGTTGTAGTTATGTACTCAAAAATAATTAGGAGCGAGGAAATGCATTAGCTTAAATTTTAGACACTCACTAGTGGCCTTTAGAAGCTTTCGAAATCGAAACATTTATGAATCGGGTTACGGTCGCTATTCCGTTTCCGGGGACATGTTTTGCCATAATTAATGTAAAAAGTGTTGGGAACGGCATAAATATAGCTTATTCAGAGTTGCTCTCGATAAACTGGATGTTTGTATCACTAGCAGAAGTATTTTAAAGTCACATGACAGTAAAAAGAATAATGTAGAGAGAGAGAGAGAGAGAGAGAGAGAGAGAGAGAGAGAGAGAGAGGTTGGGGGGGTGGTGGCTAGGAATTGGGACTGACTCTTTGCAGCTGTGAATTATAATTTCAGAGATCTGGACATTCAGTGGCAGATCTTTGGCAACGATAATAAGAACAACAGTAATGATAATAATAATAATAATAATAATAATAATAACTGCTACTGCTATTTATTACTAACTGCTGTTGCTATTACTATTATTGCTATTAGCAGCAATGATATTGAGGAAGATGAATGTATCATTACTCCAAGCGTTGCTATTTCTCCTCTTCCTACCACTATCACTTGACTGTTATTATTATCATTATTATTATGATGGTTTGCGGCCTTGCGTTTTTACTCGAGTCCTGGGTTCGATCCCGATGTTGTGTAGGATTTGATTTCTATTGCACACGTTGTAGTGGGTTGTCTTCTATTATTATTAATATCATTAGACATATAAAAGACACCGCAACCAGCAATGCCCCTTTAGTGCCGACAGTGCACATATTTTGCGGTGCACTGTAGGCATTACTGAAGGGTCTTTCAGCGTGCCTTATTCTCTTTCGTTCTTACCATCTCATATTCTCTTTCTTCCATCCTACTTTCCACCCTCTCCTAACAACTGATTCATAGTGCAAACGCGAGGTTTTCCTCCTGTTACACCTTTCAAACCTTTCACTCCCAATTATCGTTTCAGCGCTGAATGACCTCATTGATCCCAGTGCCTGGCCTTTGGCCTAAATTCTATATATATATTCAGTTCAACAACCAGCAGTGGTAGTTATAATAAGTCATGCATAAAAGAGAATCATATGTTTCCGGGCAGTAAGTCAGATCGAAATAGGAAAAACTATAATTTTCTCGGCGAATGATTGACGCAGCTTTTGCTTCATATCCTAGTACTTGGTATGCGGAAACCCCGAGGTCGTAACATTGTGGTGTGCCTTGTTCTGTTTAATGGGCTTCAATTTCCCCGACGATAGACCCCATGCAAAGGAAAAGACCCCACTGGGACGTCTAAACCTGTTTTATTTCTTTGTTGTGTGTCACGAATCCAGGTCACCCGGCGTCAAGAAAAGAATGGAAAGTCGAATATCTTAATAGTTGGCATGATATCTAATCTTGTTAACTGGCATCAGTTTCTTGCAAGAGAGAGAGAGAGAGAGAGAGAGAGAGAGAGAGTGCCTTTAAATAAAAAATGCACCTTGAAAATGATTAAACTCAACTGCAATGAGAATGACTGTTACAAAACTTAAGTTTGACGCAGAATCTTGTGCGGCTGTTATTAAATTATCGTGATTTTCTTGTTACTAGTTCTCTAACAAATAAAGAAAAAGCATTAAAAGAATTGTTAGAATCACCGATTCAGGAGAGCTTAAAGAAACACGGGAGAATAACTCGGACGCTGCAAAGTGACCAGAATTACTGTGTGCTTATTTCGAGATCGAACTTATGGGGAGAGAGAGAGAGAGAAAGAGAGGGCGCGTTAAACATGACTGATCATCTTTTGTTGTCTGAACCAGAAGACAGAAGACAAAGAACGTAATAACTATTACTATCTAAGCAAACTCCAAAACAAAACTTCATTATTTTTTAATGAGCGATGTAATTATTAGAGATAATGGCAGCCATGTAGTATACCTACAGAACGGAAGGCGTAGAAGTTAGAAGCCAAGAAAATATCAAAAGTGCAACCCTGTTATGGTGTGGTGAAGTCGGCAAACATAAGATATTATTCAAACGCAGGTTAACAGTTTCCAATTTGAAGAAGATCGTAGATATCAGGGGAAAGTTAAAAAATATTCAGTGAAGTTATTCGTTACTGAATCTACTGATTACATATCTTAAGTTATAAAACAAAAATAAAGAAACGGCAACAATGTTAATAAAACATAACTTAGCCCTCGAGGAGAGGGGATAGACTCAGATTCAAGAACGTGACCGAACCCACGAATTCTTTGCATATCTTCACTGATGCTATTTTTAAGGGTACGTCACAATGTGACTGCAGAGACGAGACGTGAGCACCTGCCTTTCATGGAATTTGAAATGTCATGAGCCACTAATGGTTTGGAATGCGGTGTCACACAGCGATCGCGTTAGAAGTCTGCGGTCACAGCAATCGCATATATTGGTTCCCGCCATACTTGACTATTGATGACGTGATCCGGAGGATTTTGACGAAAACAACACTTTTAAGGCATGACCTAAGTTGTTTCTGGTTGAACATTTCGGGCGGAAGAAGTTACTACTTCTGCGAATTGGTAACTGCGTCAGATGACCTTTATCGTACGTGGGAGATCGAGATAATGTTAAAAAGGATTGAGGCATTGCCTGTCCAAGTCTGTAACCGAATACGCGCGCTTTTAAACACGTAATAACTCATCCACAGACAGCCTTTTTTCTTTTTCATAAACGGCACTGCCAAGCCAATGATTAGAATGAATCTTTTATGAGCGATCGGACTGATGCAAGAGTCTTTGTATCTGGAAATTTCTCTCATTAAGTCGCCATTCAGAGAATTATGTAAGAGTTGCCTCGTCAACAAAACTTATTTTTTCTTAGGGTGCACTGTAGGCATTACTTAAGGTTCTTTGCAGCCTGCCTTCGGCCCCTTTCGTTCCTTTTACTGTACCTCCTTTCATATTCTCTTTCCTCCATCTTACTTTCCACCCGCTCCTAACAGTTGGTTCACAGTGCAACTGCGAGGTTTTCCTCCTGTTACGCCTTTCAAACCTTTGACTGTCAGTTTCCATTTAAGCGCTGAATGACCTCACAGGTCCCAGTGCCTGGCCTTTGGCCTCAATTCTACATTCAGTTCAATTCAATTCAACAAAATCTTTTTTATATGTAGACAAAGTTAATACAAGTGGGTCTTTTTTTCTTGAGTTTCTTCACATTTTTATCCTGGTATTTCTTTAGGAACTGTTGCTGCTTCCAGTATTTAAGCCGGGTTCGGTTCACCCCTGGGTCCTTTTTGGGAAAGGAGCGCGAATTGATTTTGAGAGGCACGTAGGTGGTATAGAAATGCACAGAAATTGGAGCAAAAACGATTATTTGATGCAAGAGAGGACTTCCTGGTCAAAATCTCAGCGCGCGACCAGTTTTCCGCTGCTGAGTCTAATTTTTCTTTCTCAGACCTCTCCCTACTGTGCGTCTGTAAAGATACTAACTGCCACTCTTCTAATTGCTCGTAGATTAACGGATACTAACGTATAATCCAACCAACATTTTTTTTCCTTAATAACCAAACACACACACATATATAAATGTGTATAATACATGTATATGTATTATATTATATATTATATTACATATTATACTATTTTATATTATACGAACTGCGAAAATTTGCAGGTAAGTGGTGTAATGATTTAAGGTAAAAGTCGTTATCAATATAACTTCCCGCTTCAGGGGAATATACGGCGCCATTTTCACCGCGCCAGAAATTTATGAAGATTTTTACGGCGTAAAGTATAGCATGAACTCGGGCGAATATTGGACTCCGATGAACTGGATTTCGTAATTGCTTCGAACTAGATCAAGCCACGGCTCCTTCGCCTTGACGGCAGCACCACCACGAAGCAAGTGCTTGCAAATCAAAGCAAAAAGGTGCAGGGGCAAGAAAGAATCTAAAAATAGGAAAAGAAAAAAGCTGGATTTTGATACCACCCTCCTAACGGAAATTTGCCTGAAGTATTGCGTCTCAGTCATCAAGCGTGGGCAAGGGAAGTGTTTACCATTCATTACCGAAGGATATGAAATATGTTAAGCAAAGGGAGTCGGCTTTTATTTAGTGGGATCGATATTTGCATGCTTGTTTCGCAGTGTTCCGTAATGAATCCTCTGGCTCGCTGTGGTGTTTTTGGGGTCACTTACAAAAATGCCTGCCACAGGAACGCCAGTTTTTCTCGTTAAATAAATGGTGCTGCCAGTTACGTTGCCTGTCACGTTCTGGGGCGCGTCTCTGCCCGTTAGCGAATAGTGAAAGCAGGACCCACTTATAAGTGGGTCCTGAGTAAAAGCCTCTTCGTAAATTTGATTCCAAGTCTTTTATCGGGAAAAAAATAAAATCCTCAACTTTGGAGCCTAAAAGAAACCCAATTTTATCATCTTTACTATCGGCGTTCAATTATATACGAAATACTAATCCATAAATCATAACCTCTACAGAATTATAATAGGTAAATTTATGAGATTCGAGGATATTGTTTTAGAATACATTTACAGGTTGTTTCTTTGAACCCTGACGTTATGCTCGACGTTCCTGCAGTGAGCTCATAAACTCTCCCGGGATTTTTACGTTTTCCCGTCGGGAGAAGCGGACAGCTGTGTGCCTTGATTGGCGCAATGTGTTTTTGATTTTCTTAATGTCTCTTGCTTTCCGTTCCTTGTTTCTCCATGCTGCCCAGTTTCTTTGACTTGACATGCCTTTAGTTCTCATTTCATTCAGGTGCACATCCCTGTGGTCGGCTGAGGTCAGCGAACAAACGATACCCTGTGTATGCAGTAATTTTTACTCATTTAGGCGTGCACACTTGTGCGTTTTGACCCAAGTATATGTATAGCCTCTGTTATAAATGATGTCAGTGGCGTAAAGTGATTATAGAATACACTCTACTGGTTATTATTCGTTTTATAGTGAAACCCTTGCATTCTCATTCCAGGGTAGGATTCCCCCTAGGGGGGGTTAGTGCCGTTAGTGCACCTCATGCGGTGCACTGTAGTCATTACCTACTGTTCTTAGCAGCGTGCCTTCCTTAGGCCCCTAGCTGCAACCCCTTTCGTTCCTTTTTACTGTAACTCCTTTCATATTTTCTTTCTTCCATCTTACTTTCCACCCTCTCCTAACAATTGATTTCTAGTGCAACTGTGAGGTTTTAGTCCTGTTGCACCTTTGAATGACCTCATAGGTCCCAGTGCTTGGCCTTTGGCCTAAATTCTATATTCAATTCAATCCAATTCATTTCAGTTCAATTCAGTAGGCCTTTGATGAACTGGACGTCTGAAATACTTTCCATCAGATATGATGACGTGGAATTTAGTTGTATCCTTAATAAGTAATTACCAACTTAAATGTTACGAGGCTAGGTTACGAGCGTGGTTCCGAAAATAGTAGACCAACACCAAGCTGACTAAACAACTCGGTAAATATATAATGATGATGTTTTTCATGGTAGTATGTGCAAGAATGATATGGTGTAGTATACCTTTGTTTGTTCAAAACACACCTACGTAGTTCATTATATTGGCTCGGGAATATCGTCCTTAAGTCTATGATTATATTTGTAAAATATTTTATTCTTTTTTTTTTTTTTTTTTGCAGCAGGATAGCGGGGTTAGAAGCTCTTGGCAAGACAAAGTAGGTCGCCATCAGGTTCTTGCCATGCCCATTGTAAATATGCCCTTCCTATTTTTAGCAAACATTGTGAAAAAAATTGTCGCAAGATATTACGGATTAGAAGATGAGAGAGAGAGAGAGAGAGAGAGAGAGAGAGAGAGAGAGAGAGAGAGAGAGAGAGAACACCATTCGTTTCGTATGACACCCTTGCAACTAACATGATGACGTCAAAATGTACATTTGGAAACCTGACGACGGAATCTGGACTTGACTCCATAAATCAAAGGTAGCTTTGGAAATAACATTTGCTAATTTCTCCCGATGACTCAGATGATGTTAGCTGTGAATGAAAATAACACAAAGGTTACGACATTGTCATTCGGGTTCTCTGAAGGTTAAAACCATGTGGTGAGCCAGATATTAATCTTGGACGATTTTTTTATTCTATATCTGTCAGAGAGAGAGAGAGAGAGAGAGAGAGAGAGAGAGAGAGAGAATAACCATCGTAACTCATTACAATTTGTTGAAGCAATTATGCAAATGATTACTCTTTTTATCAGCAAAAAATGATAAAGAAATTATTATTATTATTATCTTATTGAAAAGGATGGCTGTATATAGCGAATTTATGTTATACTGTATAAGTTAAATTCGCAAAATACAGCCATCCTTTCAATAAGACATGTTTGAAAAGGGTCGACTTCCTTCATATTATTATTATTATTATTATTATTATTATTATTATTATTATTATTATTATTATTATTATTATTATTATTATAACAGGGCCATGAATTGAATTTCTAGATTTACAAATCTTTCATGTAAGATATTAAAAGTAATTAGGCAGCCACTAGTGTAGACACTCACCGATAATGACTCCTGGTTATTGTGTCATGTGAGACACACTGGTTTTGCCATTTTAAGGAGGCCAATAACTGTCCTCATTCTTCTTTCACCCATCTTACCTGTCAGCTAAAAAAAAAAAAAAAAAAAAAAAAATCTTAAGCAACGCCAATGAGAGGGCTGGCGAAGGATTAGACTTATTTTACGTGGCTAAGAACCAGCTGGTTACCTAGCAACGGGACCTACAGCTTATTGTGGAATCCGAACCACATTATACCGAGAAATGAATTTCTATCACTAGAAGTAAACTCCTCTAATTCTTCATTGGCCGGCCGGAGACTCGAACTCGGGCCTAGCAGAGTGCTAGCCGACAACTCTACCGACTCGTCCAACGAGGAACTACATACATATATACATATATACGGAGTGCCGTCAGTGCACCTCATGCGGTGCACTGTAGGCATTACTTAAAGCTCTTTGCTGCTTCCCTTCGGTCCCTAGCTGCAACTCCTTTCATTCCTTTTAATGTGCCTCCTTTCATATTCTCTTTCTTCCATCTTCATTTCCACCGTCTCCTAACAATATTTTCATAGTGCAACTGCTTTGAGGTTTTCCTCCTGTTACACCTGTCAAACCTTTTTACTGTCAATTTTCGTTTCAGCGCTGAATGACCTTTTAGTCCCGGCGCTTGGCCATTGGCCTAAATTCTATATTCTGTTCTCTATTCTGTTCTTCGCCAGATGTCCTACTCCTGCCTGAACATCTTTTAGAAGCTCTTCTTCAATAGGAACTTTCATGAGCTTTTGAAGGACGGACGCCCATAAAGCTAGTGCGTACTACTCTCTTTTGCAGAGGGCCAAGATCCGCAGTCTGTTGAACTGCAGCCGAAAACTTTCGTTTGCAGGGCAGCGTTTTCTAATGGAATTGGCTGCAGGAATGCAGCGTCATGCAACATTTATGCAGTTTATCTGACTTTCATTTCTTCTCCTGTGCTGAAGGAGTTATTTTGAATCGTAGCCATTGTATTTTCTTCGCGCTTTTACTTCGTTTGTCACGAGTGATCTTTTATTCTGAGGGACCTTGCTTTGAACGTCAGTGGCCAGCTAGGTTCGTTCCATACGTACGTTTGTTCTAGTTGGTTAATAATAATAATATAATAATAATAATAATAATAATAATAATAATAATAATAATAATAATTTGTTAAATATGTTAGGGGTTATTTGTGCAGCATTTCACTTCATTTTGAAATAATCCCTTTGCAGTTTTTCATGCTAAAGTAAATTTTCTTATATGACGTAGGTTTGGAAAAGTTTCGACTGATGTTTTCCAGAGTTAAAATTAGAGCAAAGAGAAAGGAGAGAGAGAGAGAGGAGAGAGAGAGAGAGAGAGAGAGAGAGAGAGAGAGAGAGAGAGAGAGAGAGAGAGAGGAAACCAAGACTCCAGATTTTTTTATAATAGCCCTTTGTAACGAAACGCAACTTTGAAAAATGAGCCTTTGCTGAGGTGATTCCTGGAACTGCGTCCGCTGCGACCTTTCCGCCTAAAACCGCTGCTATCCTGATGGCTGTGGGTTGCGACGACTTTGCAAATAAAGATCCTTCTTTTTCTTTTTATTTTGCTGTCTTGCTCCCTTGCTCATTTCATGCAAAGCGAAGGTGTAATTATTGTTTTTGCCATTTGAAATTGCCAGGGAACTGGCAACTTCGCGAATTAAAGTAATGGCTTTCTTGAACATTTTCTGACACGAGGCACAGTGATTGAAACGTTTAATAAATTATTGCAGGATGAAAATAATGATAACGACACTCTTTGGGCATGACAAGCCCCTGCGAAGATAATTAACGTAAGTAGGGATTAAAGACTTCACGCTAATGGTAGACTTACTTTTGATGTAATTTTCATTTTTTTAATTTTGGGGTTGTTAATCCTGCTTATAATGTATTTCTAAGCAATGGTTCCTTTTGCTAATTTGCACTGTGATTTCTTCATGAAAAATCTGAAAATGGCGTCTGCCTATATATATATATATATATATATATATATATATATATATATATATATATATATATATATATATATATATATATATATATATATATATATATACATATATATACTGTATATATATACATATATATATATATATATATATATATATATATATATATATATATATATATATATATATATATATATATATATATATATATATATATATATATTATATTTCTGTCGATTGGAGTGATGTACGATAATTGATGATATTTAGCCCATAATACAACAGAACTAGTATGTCAGAGCATGCAGTAATGAAACAACAAGAATAAATGACTAAGGCGGTGATATGTGAACGAATGGAAACCAATTGGTTCCCAGGAATTGAGAGTTTGAAAATGAGCAACAACAGAAAAATCGGCGCCCACATTGGTGAATAGAATATAGGATTAAGGCTAAGCGCTGGGACCTACGAAGTCATTCAGCACTGAGACGGAAATTGAGAGTAGAAAGGTTTGAAAGGTGTAATAGGAGGAAAACCTCGCAGTTGCGCTATCAGTCAATTGGTGGGAGAGGGTGGAAAGCAAGATGGAAGAAAGAGAATGTGAACGGAGGTACAGTGAAAGGAATGAAAGGGGTTGCAGCTAGGGGCCGAAGGGACGCTGCAGAGGACCTTAAGTAATGCCTACAGTGCACTGCGTGAGGTGCACTGACGTCACTAATCCCCCCCCTCCCACATTTGGTATTTACAGGGGTACTTGGTGGGGAGCCAAGTGAAGACGATCGAGTGGAGGAATAGTCGAAAGGATTTGTTGTTTTATGGACTGTTGTTGGAACTGTTTTGCCCTAAAGTTTTATCACTTATTATTCTTTTTTTTTTCCCCTCGTACAACTGAACGTTCATCCCCCTCGCCATTTGAAGGAGTCCACATTTGTGCTTTGGGAAAGGGGAACGGAGGGAAAAATTTTGCTGGAATAGGAATTTGAACGTAGGTGAAAAAGAACGGCGAATGTAATAGTATTTTACTGACTTTAATTAGTTATGTTTACTTTGAATTTTTAAACTACAAGTCAGGTATGGTTCTGTCCAACAGCAATATCCTGTCATCATGCTGTGTGTTTTAAAAGTGTTGAGAACAATCGAGCACATTTTCCTCTCTTGTTATAACTTTATAAGATTAAGAACTGAATATTGGAGTAGCTTGACGAAGGCTCAGTTTTCAACGGGTGTTTTTTTCTGATGAATTTCAAAAGCTAAAGGAGCATTTTGTGTCGGCTTGTTGACGATCACCTTATAAGTTACATTTGCTGCTTTTCGTCTGCAACAGTAAACACGCCACGCACATATATGGCATTTCCTGGCACAAGGCAACTTCCAGATGATTTTCCTGGAAGTATCCCAGTTTAAAGTGACGTAAGTTTCGACAGGGTCCTACATATTAAAGCTCTCGGCAAAGGAACATTATCGAGGTATTGTTCCTGGAAGAGTAACATGAAAGGAAGCGGTAGGATTCTTATAACGATGACGGAAATCGTAATGCGAGTGTAACTTCGGGATATGGCACTTGAAATGATGAGAAGTTGAAAGTGCTTCCAACGTGAAAAGCCGAGTGTCAGGAATGCCACTTTAATTAAGAATATAAACTTAATTTATGGACTGTTCTACAGTTCAACCTCTCGGTAAAATGAAAGTTCGCCATGAAGGTTACCTGAAAATGGCGTGGAGGTTTGTTTAAGTGTAGTGAAATTACCTTACAATGTCGTGAGGTTTATGTACTCCTAAATGTATTGAGGTTACCTTTAAATGTACTGAGGTTACCTTCGAGTGCCTTGAGGTTACGTTAAGTGTCTTGAGGTTGTGAATAATGCAGTGATTATGATACACTCAGATAGCCATGATGTTACTTCGAGACAGACCTATATAAAAACTACATTTGCATTCCCTGTCGGCTAATGACAGATGGAACTAACCGTTGAACGGTTATGTCATCATCCGTGGAACGCGTCCGTCAGCGTCAGCTCGAACCGGTTAAAACGGCGGTTCTTAGGTCCGAAGTGATGAATTCCGCATCGCCTTTTCTCCCCCCGCCACGGAGAGAGAGAGAGAGAGAGAGAGAGACTGTCAGAAGCAGAAAGGCCTCTTCAGTATCAAGCGAGCTGCTGTCGCCCCAGGAGCGCTCATCCCCCGCGCTTTCGTGGACTCTGCTGTCATCCGAAGCATCTCAACGTGAGTGGATTATGGGAGATTTGAACGCGGGAGAGAGAATCGATAGGATTAGGATGAAGTTTGGCGTCTGGCTCCGAGCGGCGGCGGCGGCTGCGTTGCTGGTGGTCGACTGTGGGTGGCGCGTTTGAGAGAGCTTAGCTGTCTGTACAGGGTTCTAATGCCCGGTGCTATTCATTGATGACTCTTACTTGAATTCGATGGTTGACATCAAGTGTAGGCTAATGTATTTTTCATAATGTATTGACCTACTTCATCATTTATTCACTTTGGCTCCCTTTATATCTTATACTTCCTTAAGTGTACATAGTGCATGCCACTTGTTGCGTGCTCGTCTATAACTGGTAAAGTTTTCATTTTTACGTTTTTCTTCTGCAAAATCTTTGGCTTTGTCGATGCGATATGCATATTTTAGAAAATATTAAAAGGACCAGTATCTGCTATTTCTGGCGCTAAAGAGATAGACGGCTTCGGAAATCCGCTGAATATTTTAAGTTCTCTTATAGGGAACTCAACACAGCATGATCGGCTCGTGAATTTGGTGGTGTTTGCGTGTATAGGCTGCTTACACGACCTCTTGTGGTTCAAGTCTACTAAAAGTGTGCTGTTTAGTTAGGGCACAGGCCGCCAGGAGTGGTGCGTACGATAGCAAAAGAACCAGTGTCACAATACTTTTTTTCTTGGAAGAGATGATACGTGCTTCGTTGCTTTATATCTAAAAAAAAAACCTGGCAGATTAAAGGTACTTGACTTTTCTTAGCTTTTGGGAGCTGACGTAATGAACTTGACCTGATTTACAGTAATCCAGTTGAGCGTTTCAGTGGGATGCGTGTTTGGACGAAAAATATATTTTCTGGTGGAGGGGAAACTATTACTTAGGAGTTTAGATTTCACAGAGTAAATGCTACTGGTATGACTCAGATTTCTTTCATTCTGCTTTGGTGGTTTAAATACCAACATTCTTACCTTCCTATCAGTACGTAGCATGTATTCTTTTAGTTAAAATATTCTTCCCTGCTAACATTTATTTTCCATTCTAACATGTATTATATTTAGTTGAACACTACTATCCATTCCAGGGACCGCGAGTCATCGTTTTTCTCAGATATCTTGCAAACTAATTATTTGATCGAAATGGTGCTCTGACACAGTGTACAAGACACCTCCCGCTAAATTTTTGGTAATATAGTGCATTGTCAAATGTTGTCAGTTACGGCGTTTACGCTTGAGTTGTAAAGGCAAAGTCGCACGAGTCAGCAGGACTAATCTACGCAATCGAACGTCTGCTATCTCCCACCAACAGGAAAGGGTGGTGGGCGGAGATGGGAAGGCCAAAAAATGGGTTGAGGGAGGGACGGGATGGGATAAAGGACGTTCTAATGCATAGTTTGGCGATGCTTGGCAACACCATGTAAGTCAAGAGTAAACCCCTTAACTAAAACCATTTGACAGTGCACCATATTACCAAAAAATTATCGGGAGGTGCCTTGTACACTGTGTCAAAGTACCATTTCGATCAAATAATTAATCTGAGAAAACGATGACTCTCGGTCCCTAAAATGGATAATAGTCTTGTTTTAATCATATTTAACCGTTTTACAGTGATAGCAAAGGGATAAGTGAAAATACTCCACCGTTAAAGATAGCATTTGATAATTTAACAGACATCAAGACTGTTTTTAAGGGCTTACATCTCAAGCAGAGTTGTAAATGAAGTTGATAGACATTGAATTTTATACACTTAAAAAAATTCTATGAATTATTTAAACGCTGTAGCATTCGCGCCATGCAAACTACCAAGTGGTTTAAGGTGTTTGTTTGAACGATACTCGCATTTTATTTATTTCTGTTTAAGATTAAGAGCAATTTGCAAAAAGTTGCAAAGATGCTCTTGCGAAATGTTGCACCTAAAGGGAATGATTTCAACACCCTTCTTATTTCGTTTAGCTAATACATCGGAATTATATTAGGCTGCGTGCGGTTTGATATTTCTCGTCTTTGGATCTTTTGATAATGGTCAGCAGAGGCAGTTAGTGAAAACCAAACAGTTCCTTTTTATTCATGTGTGGTGTTCATCACGCTTTCTTAATGTTTTTTTTTAAATTGTCTGTAAATATTCTCTGATGAAAGAAATATGTATTAGAATGAAATGACCTCAATTAACTCTTTAAGAATTATGTGTATTTGTAGGCATTACTTAAGGTTCTTTGCAGCGTCCCTTCGGCCCCTAGCTGCAACTGCTTTCATTTCTTTTACTGTACCTCCGCTCATATTATCTTTCTTCCATCTTACTGTCCACCCTCTCCTAACAATTGATTCGTAGCGCAACTGCTTTGAGGTTTTCCTCCTGTTACACCTTTCAAACCTTTTCACTGTCAATTTCCGTTTCAGCGCTGAATAGCCTTAGTTGCCCCAGTGTTTGGCATGTATGCCTAAAATCTATAAATCTATCTGTCTATCATGTGTATGTGTATGAGAGAGAGAGAGAGAGAGAGAGAGAGAGAGAGAGAGAGAGAGAGAGAGAGAGAGAGAGAGAGAGAGAGATTCGGAGTATTATTAACTGGTGTTGTGCTGGTAATCCCCACACGTTGCATTCAATAAATTGCAGGGTGGATGAGTTTCACGTAGCATTCACAGAAGGCGTAAGATCAATGCTTCGCTGTAGTTAAGGTCATTGGCCTTCGAGGTCACTAATGAAGGGAATGGTTTACTCTCGGAGAAGGTACAGGATTAGTGCATTAACAATGATAATAATATCGATATTAGTAGTAGTTTTTTGCCGCGAGCTATTGAGCATGTGGCGAGGGATGAATGATTTAATTGCAAATGTTTTCGATTTCAGAATCGATGTGACCACAGTGTACGACAAAGTAGCTGTCAATATCCTAGCACGCTGTGTATCAGTGAGGTCTTTCAGAAAACTTAGCTGGGCATATTTGGAACAACAGTAATAACAACAAAACAGTAGTCCTCTATAAGAATTAAGAAATAACGTCTTGGTTTATTTTGAAAAATTGAAGAATCGAGTGGAAAAGGTTATACCAATGAAACCCAGTATGGAATTTTATCCTTTCACAATCAGGCCAATAAGGACGAAACAATAGTTTTCACTTTCACTACGGAACATTCACCCCCCGTAGGTGGGTAGTGGCGTCAGTGCACCTCGTGGGGTACACAGTAGGCATTACTAAACGTTCTTTGCAGCGTCCCTTCGGCCCCGAGTTGCAACCCCTTTCATTCCAAAGTTGCAACCCCTTTCATTTCAATTATTTCAAAGTGCAACCGCGAGGTCTTCCTCCTGGTACTCATTTCAGACCTACGTACTCTCAATTTCCTTTCCAGCGCTGAATGACCTCACAGGTCCCAGTGCTTGACCTCTGGCCTAAACTCTACATTCCATACTGAACACTCATTGACTATTCATTGTGACCCAATCTCACTAGAGAGAGACAGTCTTCAAATACGTGTTCACTCACTCAGATTGGAAAAAAATAAAGGGTCCACGCATGCCTCGTCTCACAATAGTCCCCAATAACGACCTCCAAACGTGATTCTGGGAAGCGTGAAACTGCAGAATTTAATGACGTTCTATAAATATGAGAATGGCGCCGACTGGGTCCTTAAATATAGAATATAGATTGCAGATGTCAGGAAGTCGTGCAGTGGTCGTCTATAACGAGAGAGAGAGAGAGAGAGAGAGAGAGAGAGAGAGAGAGAGAGAGTTGAGTTAAAGATTGTTCAGTTGCCATGTGCGTAGTGGGAATGCGGATGTCCTTTTTATGAATAGTTTGAAATAGATTGATGAATAGCGGTACACTAGTTTTAAATAATAATTATATTTTAAGTAATGATTCCCCGTAGGGGGTTAGTGCCGCCAGTGTACCTCACGGGATGCACTGTAGGCATTACTAAAGGTTCTTTGCGGCGTCCCTTCGTCCCCTAGCTGCAACCCCTTTCATTCCTTTTACTGTATCTTTCTCCCATTTTGCTATCCACCCTCTCCTAACAATTATTTCATGGTGCAACTGCGAGGTTTTCCTCCTGTTACACCTTTCAAACCTACCTTCTCTCAATTTCCTTTCCAGCGCTGAATGACCCCGTAGGTCCCAGTGCTTGGCCTTTGGCCTAAACTCTATATTGCATTGTGTTGAGCAATAGTTATACTGCCCATTCATATTATAACGACTTCTTTCCTTTTCCCTGGCAGCTTCCTCGTCACAGAATGACCCGGGAAAACCACCTGATGAAAGTGTCCGCCCAGGAGGCGCACGAAGCAACGAACGCCCTCGAGAAGCTCCGCTGCCTCATCCTGACGAAGGGATACGACAGCGTCCTCCAGTTTGGAAAGTAAGTTGTCAGTGTCTCGGTCAGATGCTGTGTGGATGTCCGGGGTGTGAAGGTTGAACCGTTTCGCGCCATGTTCGTCTCCTGCGTGAACGCTTTTCGTTGTGGAATTATTATTTCCTTCTATTTAAGGGCTGGCCTTTTAAAGCTCGGAAGTTTGAAATGTAATTCTTAAAGATGTGGCCTTTTAAAATAAGGGACTTTAAAATGTAATTCTTTAAGTGGCGGCCTTTTGAAACTCGGAATTTTAAAGTATTTCGTTAAATGGTGACCTTTAAAGTTCTGGACTTTAAAATGTAATTCTTTAATTGGTGGCCTTTTAAAATTCGGAGCTTTAAAATGTAATTCTTAAAGTGGAGTCCTTTTAAAACTCGGGACTTTAAAATGTAATTCTTTAAGTGGCGGCCTTTTGTAAGCGTGGAACTTTAAAATGTAATTCATCAAGGGGTGGCCTTTTAAAACTCGGGACTTTAAAATGTAATTCTTTAGGTGGTGACCTTTAACAAATCGGGCACTCTAAAATGTAATTCTTTATTTGGTGGCCTTTTAAAACTCGGAACTTTAAAATGTAATTCTTCAAAAATTGTGACCTTTTAAAACTCGGACCTGTAAAATGTAATTCTTCAAAAAATGGTGGCCTTTTAAAACGCGTAAGTTTGAAATGTAATTCTGTAAAGATGTGACCTTTTAAAACTCGGAAGTTTGAAATGTAATTCTTTAAGTGGTGACCTTTAAAAACCCGGAGCTTTAAATCGCAGATCTTGAAGTGGTGGCCTTTTGAAACTCGGAATCTCAAAATGTAATTAGGTAACTTTACTTCCTTATCATTAAATGGCCTTTTCTTAAGTGACCAAGGGAGAATTGAGATTTGGAGTAAACCAAACGCCAAGCGCTGGGACCTATGAGGTCATTCAGCGCTGAAAGGGAAACGGTGAAAAGGTTTCAGAGTTGCAATATGAAACAATTGTTTGCAGAGGGTGGAGAGTAAGATGGAAGAAAGAGAATTTGAACGGAGGTACAGTAAAAGGAATCCAAGTGGTTAAAATCTCGATTAGTCCGATGACACTTTAGTTGATAAGAAGTCTCTCTCTCTCTCTCTCTCTCTCTCTCTCTCTCTCTCTCTCTCTCTCTCTCTCTCTCTCTCTCTCTCTCTCTAGAAGTGATTTACCTTAATTGCCCAAGCTCGCTCCAGACGCCTACAGAATAATAGATGGCTTTAAATTTTTGATAAATTTCGTGCAAATGGCAATAGATTTACCATAAGGAATGTCGAATCTTCTCTCCAAGCACTCTGCACGCAGGGAGAGTTATCAGAGGTCGGTTCAAACTACTCGCAACGGGTTTAGCTCGCATTATAACTTTAAAAATATTTGCTGTTCAAACATTTTTTTACAGTAATTTCGGATGATGTTCGTTTCCGGTCCGAAAATCCCTACTCGATTTTGTATTATATCTTTCGAATCTTCATAAAAAAAAAAAAATATTCTATATACATATTTCTTGCAAGCTAATGTTTATCACAATAAAAAATAAAATATAAGTAATTGAGAATTTTTTCTAAAGTTTCAATTTTGCAAAATGCACTTAGGGACACATGATCCCCGTGGGGCTAGTACTAAACACGGCGAAATGCATTTGACCCCCCAGGGGCTCGTACTAAACACGGCGAAACAGTGTAGATCAATTACTGTTTCGCCGTGTTTAGTACTAGCCCTTATGTGGAATTGGAGCTCGGACCGAAAGCGAACTTTTACCGTAATTTCGACTCTGATGAGGAGACTGAAAAGATTAAAACGGAAATACAGGGAGTTTTTCTTAGTAAAATGTGGATACGAATACCCGTAGAGTTTAACAATTAGCACTTACTTTTATTGTCTAATCTTTTTAGTTTTATGTAAAAGAAAACGGTTGTGCCGGCTTTGTCTGTCCATCCGCGCTTTAGTCTGTCCGCACTTTTTAAGCTAGAGGGCTGCAAATTGGTATGTTGATCATCCACCCTCAGTAGTTTTTATTTTAAGGTTAAAGTTAGCCATGATCGTGCTTCTGGCAACGATATAGGACAGGCCACCACCGGCTCGTGGGTAAAGTTTCATGGGCCGCGGTTCATACAGCATTATACCGAGACCACAGAAAGTTAGATATATTTTCGGTGGCCTTGATTATAAGATGTAGCGGCTGTACAGAAAACTCGATTGCGCCGAAGAAACTTCGGCTCATTTTTTCTTTTTTCTTTTACGCCAGATTCTTGTAATAAAAAGGAAACTTACAACATAGCAACATAATTTACAAAATGCCACATGACGTGATTTTCTTTGAGTGTTGTATCAATTATTAATCAGACAAAAATCTTGCGAACAACCCTTTTTTCTTGGTAAATTTTGTATTCGCGTTTCAGATCAATCAGGCATTTCTTGAACCTGCTGCTGATGAGTTATCAGTATTAAAATAAGGTTATCTTCGAGTAGGAAGTTCTTTCATTAACTTAAACAATATTTCTAGTGAAGGTTGACTTACGCATAAGATTTATGATTGTCACGGTGTTTTTAAGTAATGATATTTGCTACTTTCCAGGTTGTACAGAAGACGGGAAAATGATGATGCGAGAAAGAATTAACCAGGTTATGAGAAATAAAATAAAATTTATGCATTCAGACAATCATGCCTATTCGTAAAATCTTACGGCACAGTGAAGAAGTTTTTTTTATTCGTAAAATCTTACTGCCCAGTCAAGAAGTAAAGCCTTTTTTTATCTAATAAAAACACAAGTGTCTAAAGTTAAAAGCAGCTAAGGAAACGAAGCACAACCGCAAAACCTCACGTCAAGCCATTTCCAAGCTCTCAGTGAGGTCAGTGAATTCAGAGACGGACGCACGGGAAGTCATTCCCCGTCCGACACCACTTGACGATAATAACGCGCAATTTCTTGCAGGTTGATGAGAAGGCGCGAACGCGAGGACAACCACACCGTCACCAGAGATGAGATGAGGGCCATCATAACCGAATACGGCGTGGAATTCAGCGACCACGAAGTCGACGATTTGTTCTCCAGCTTCGACAAGGCAGACATGGGTGCCATCAACTGCGAGGAGTTTCTCATCAAACTCAGGGTGAGCGTAGGTGTCAGCGCAGCGAAGTGTGGGTACTGAATGAGAGAGAGAGAGAGAGAGAGAGAGAGAGAGAGAGAGAGAGAGAGAGAGAGAATGGAGGCTGAACTCTGGAAAAGCCCCGGGATCGTCAGAGCTAGACTGAACTAGCTGTTAATGAAGATCGTTACATTCGGTCACACATTAGAGTAATGTTGAATGTTATTCGGGTAAGCTTGTGGGCAGCTTTGTAGGTTAACCCCTCCCCTTCTTTTTCCCGGCCACCAGCGGATCCAGGGTGGGGTTCCACCTGGGCACGTCCCCCCCCCATGACAAATAATGACAAAACAATAATATTGAAGATTTAGATAATAACATAATGAGAAATATAAAAATGGGAAAAAGTCTATTGTAGAAATAAAAAAAAAAAATAATAATAATAATCTTGATATATTATATATATGTATGTATGAAAATTGGTGGCCCCCCGTGAAATTTTTCTGGTTCCGCTAGTATTACGGTTAGCAGGCAAACACATGATCTAAATATCAATTATTTATCCGATTATTTCTTTGTTAGAGTAACAAGATGCCTGGAAATGATAATTTGAAATACACCGGTCCATTAACGCACGATTGACGTTGTGTTTCTCTCATAATGTGGCGCATCAGTAAGCAATATTTTCATCCGCACCCATGCGTAAATTAACTTGATATCCTTGAATGACCTTTGTGTGAATAGAAGGGTGAGAGTATATATATTTTAAAATGGCCGTTTGCCGAGAACTTGACATGACGAGAATGGGTTTATTGATGTTTACGATCCTTCGGTGCTATTTTAAGAGATCGAATCCCTTTTAGGTAAATGGTGCTGTGGGTTCCGTTCTCAGCTAGCACTCTGCCGGACCCACGTTCGATTCTCCGACCGGCCAGTGAAGAATAAGAGGATTTTATTTCTGGTGATAGAAATTCATTTCTCGCTATAATGTGGTTCGGATTCCACAGTAAGCTGCAGGTCCCGTTGTTAAGTAACCAATTGGTTCTTAGCCACGTAAAATAAATCTAATCCTTCGGGCCAGTCCTAGTAGAGCCGTTAATCAGCTCAGTGGTCTGGTTAAACTAAGGTATACTTTTTTTTCTGGATTCATGAGTTACAGTTTATGTTTAGTTTGAATAAGGATGAAAAGATTTATTTGATTTTTCAATGAATATACCCAGTAGGGGGCTAGTGCCGTCAGTGCACTTCACGTGGTGCACTGTAGGCATTGCTTAAGGTTCTCTGCAGCGTCCCTTCGGCCCCTGGCTGCAACCTCTTTCCTTACTTTTACTGTACCCCCGTTCATATTATCTTTCTTCCATCTGACTTTCCACCTTCTACAAACAACTTTTTCATAGTGCCTCTGCGAGGTTACACCTTTCAAATCTTTTTACTCTTAATTCTTCTTTCAGTGCTGAACGACCTCGTAGGTCCCAGTGCCTGGACCTTCGGCCAAAATCTCGTATTCCATCCATCACTGAATACAGTGTAACCTCTATGACAGACTGTCGAGTGCGTCACGAATGCCTCCTTCCAAACCAACAGGTTGACCTTAGACTCAGATTTTCTTTTTCTGAGACAGTTTATCGATCCTTTTTCGTCGGAAAGATCCAGTGTCTGCGCGCGCATTCGTTGGGTGTCCTTTCGTGACGCACGAAAGTACGTGAATATTTCATGCCAGTGTTCGAGATAAGTCTTTTTTTTTTTTTAAGTTTGTTTGGACGTTCGTGGAGTTTCTTTTGATTGAATAAGAGTATTCTGAAGTCTGATGTGCTTCCGTGTCCTGCTGGTGTCATTCGCGTTTCTGCATCTGATGATGATTACAGTACTTTTCTGCAGGAGGTGCACTTATCTGGATTCAAGCTTGGTGTCATTTCTCTGTGTAAAAAAAGTCTCTTAATAGTCGTTGCTCGGTTTCAAACCGAGCATTACATAAAACACCAAAATCCTTCTGATTTTAGTATTTTAATTTTAATCATTCAGGTTTTAGTATTTTATAGTACAGCTCGGTTTTATGCCGAGCTGAGACTATTAGATAGTTGCCTTCAGCAGGAAAGTCTTTTTCATTTAAATTCACCCTGTCATGTTCAGTGTGTTGCTTATGTAATAATAGTATCAGGTGATAAATTACTTATTTTTTCTCAGTCGTATCTCGAGGTAGCAGACATAAAACAATGCTTTTACCTGACGTGTAATGTTAATGCTGAATTCAGAAGTCGAGACACTTTGAACTCCTCCCTTAAGTGTAGTGCCGTAATTAACAAGTAAAAAATGCGCCGAAGTTTCTTCGGCGCAATCGAGTTTTCTGTACAGTGTATGAGCCGAGGCCCGCGAAACTTTCAGCCACGGCCAGGTGGTGGTCTGTCATACAGCGTTGCCTGACGTACGATTATGGCTAACTTTAACCTTAAATAGAATAAAAATTACTGAGGTTAGAGGGCTGCATTTTGGTATACTCGATGATTGGAGGGTGGATGATCAACATACCAATTTGCAGCCCTCTAGCCTCAGTAGTTTTTAGGATCTGAGGGAGGACTGAAAAAGTGCGGACAAAAATAGTGCGGACGGACAGACAAAGCCATCTCAATAGTTCTCTTTTACAGAAAACTGAAAATTGTTTTGCGCAAAAAATGCAATCAACAAATCTGCACGTCAAAGAGGACATACACAGTGGTGCGAGAAATTAATTAACCGCTAAGGTTATAGAGTGACAGTAAAAAACGATGGAGTGGATCTTGCAACGCCATAATTGCATATTAAAGGACAAGACATGACCTGTAAAAAAATGTAAGGGAAGGCTCAGATGCGTTAAAAATTAATATATACATCAGCTCTAATGTTTGGGTTAAAAATGTTCTGCTACTCAAGGTTTAGACGGTATGTTTCTCTCTCAATCTCTCTCTCTCGCTCGCAAATATAACGTCATACGACTGTTATGCGTATTGATTTTAAAGGCATTGTTCGAGGTCATATTTTTAGGAATAACTCAGCCGATTGTAGTTTACAGTTTGTTGTGTCTACATATTTCAGTTTCAAGTAATCACAGGTCATGAAAGTGTAAAAAAGAAGTAAGCTAGTGATCTCCGTATTAATTCAGGGTTCTAGACGCTAGTCTCGCCTTGTTTTTCCTCACATGACACCTTTTACAATAGGTCCCAGTGCAGGGCCTTTGGCCTAAATTCTATATTCAATTCAATTCAGCTGTCAGTTTTCGTATTAAGGTTAGACAGTGGGTAGGTTGTTGCAATGATACCAGTTTGGCTTTCCCACTTTTAAACCTCTCTCTCTCTCTCTCTCTCTCTCCACTTGTTACGCATGCGTTCTTGTGTATGCGTGCATGGGTTTGTGTGAGGGTGGAGGGGACTCTTAATCAATAAGCTTGGAAATGGTTTTCGATTCCTCGATGACACTTCATTTTTATACGCAATTAATCCAAGGAAAAGTGAGTTGCACTGAGTGAGTTCAACAATTCTCCAAAAACTCGTGTTCACTCTCCTAAAGGATACGGCTAGGATCAGTTATTTTCCAAAATCTGTTTCAGGAGAGAGAGAGAGAGAGAGAGAGAGAGAGAGAGAGAGAGAGAGAGAGAGAGAGAGAGAGAGAGAGGTTCCTGTACTGTTCGCAGGTAGTATCGCTTAATCCATGGGTTATTCATAACTCCAGACTGCTATCGACTCGCTGTAAATGCTAATGTACGAGAATATCATGATGTGACCGAGTGTTTAGGCTATTTACAAAATTATGATTATCGTAATTGAACTGAACTAAATTCGGAAATTGACAGTAAGAAGGTCTGAAAGGTGTAACAGGAGGAAAACCTCAAAGCAGTTGCACTATGAATCAATTGTTAGGAGAGGGTGGGAAGTAACATGGAAGAAAGAGAATGCGAAAGGAGGTACAGTAAAAGGAACGAAAGCGGTTGCAGCTATGGGGCGAAGGCACGCTGCAAAGAAACTTAATGAATGCCTGCAGTGCACCGCATGAGGTGCACTGACGGCATTACCCTCCTACGGGGATGATTATCGTTACGTAAACTCTGAGTGACTGAAATGAGACCATACATGACCTACTGTAATGATGATGAAAATCTAAATGCTTATGATTGCTTATTAGAACAGTTGCTTCAGAATCTGGCAGACTTACGTAAACGTTATATTGTGATATCCTGAAGGAATGAAAGGAAACTGGACTCTGTCATTGGTGATAGGAGTTAGAGAGTTTTCTTCTGTTCATATATTTTGCGGTGCACTGTAGGCATTACTTAGGTTCTTTGCAGCGACCCTTCGGCCCCTAGCAGCAGTCCCTTTTCGTTCCTTTTACTGTACCTCCTTTCTTATTCTCTCTCTTCCATCTTACTTTCCACCTCCTAACAATTGATTCATAGTGCAACCGCGAGGTTTTCCTCCTGTTACATCTTTCAAACCTTTCACTGTCAATTTCCATTTCAGCTCTGAATGACTTCATAGGTCCCAGTGCTGGGCCTTTGCCCTAAATTCTATCTTCAATTCAGTTAAGAAATATGGGAACATCATTACAAACCAATGTTTATTTCAAATGCTGTGTTTATTTAGCGATCCCACCGAACCCTCAGTGGACTGAGCCACCTTCCTAGGCACATAATCCAGGCGGAATGACACCCGATACAAGATTTCCCAGAACGTGGGCTTGGTATTATACAAAAGTTTCCTTTCCCCTTTTTCGTTTGCGACAAGGACGGCTTATCTTACTGTGGTCTGTCACGCACGAGCTTCGATCCGTCACACAGTCTGTCTGTGTGTGCGTTGCCGAATGTAAACAGTCTTTATTTTGACAGATGTCACCTTGAATGCTCTTTGATGACTGTCCTTGACTGCATCGTTGGGGAACCTCGACCGTACGTCATGATCTTTAAGAAGCTCAAACCGCCACGAAAGTGCTACGTTCCTAATCTTTCAGAAACTGGTGCCTTCTTAGGAATGAGGTTATATATCCTTTATATTTATGAAGCTAGGCCTCGACTGTGAATGTTGTATTCTTGGTATTCTATAATACTGAGACCCCATGAGAGCAGTCTTATTTTCAGAGAAAAAGAATGTCTACCGTTATCGCATTTTTTCTTATATCTTAGAACCTGGAACATATCGTTTCATATTTTCCAGTCATCGAGAAACTGTATTGTACAAGGATTTATTACTCTTGCGTTTTAAGAAGCCAAAACCTACCTTAGAGATGAAATATTCGTGATTTCATGAAAAATACCAGAGCCTCCCATTATACAGTATTCTTTCTCTCCTGTATGAAATTAAAGTCCCAGCGTACAAAAATCGAAATTTATAAGGTAATGGCTAGGAGTACTTTGATTTATGGTCATGAGTCATGGTACAATAAAGTGACTTCGGATAACAAATTCTAAGCATTTAAAAATAGGGCGCTCAGAAGAATATTAGGAATTAATTGGAGGGATAGGATGTCAAATAACAGAATTAGAGAAGTAACGAGGGTGCAACCGGTCGATGAGTATGTTAGGTTCTCACGCTGGAAGTGGCCAGGCCATGTGTACAGAAGACAGGGAATAGTACGAAATACACCGGGGTGGGTTGCCCTTGGTAGAAGAGGTAGAGGTAGGCCAAAGGAGACGTGGTTAAGGACAATGAGACGAGTGTTGGGGAGATCTTGAGGAGTTAGCCCAGGACAGAATGCGGTGCCACAGGAAACGATTATTGATTGATTGCAGGAATACTACAAAATATGCTTTAAAAGGATTATAATAACATTTGTTATGAACCTTGAGTCTCTTCAAGATTCTAATATCACTGGTCTTTTAGGAGATTACTAGTTCACCTTGGAATACCACATTATTTATCTTTTATCGAATTCAGTTCTGTTGATGATTGCTATGTTCCTGGTATGTACAAAACTAATGTCTCCCTTACAAGTGTTAAACCTTTGATAGCTTAAAAATTAGAACACATAATGTTGCAGTTTACATCTTTATTGTCTTAACATTTCTTTTGTGAGTTCCATACTAATTTGAAGGTAAACATCTCTGGAGATTACGTCATTGTAGACTCTGTGTCCAAGTGAAGTCATGACTTGGATACAAATAAATATTCCGTTACGCAGTATTTAAAACCTCCTAATGTAAAACTGCATTCAGATAAGAGCCTTTCATGTATTGTATAAGTATATCTATTTTTTATTACATGTCCAAAAATTCTAAGACGGCAAACGTTTGAAACCGTTTTCCTTCCAAACAGCCAGAAATGTCTGATGCCAGAAAACATGTCGTGGAAGAGGCCTTCAACAAGCTGGCTGATTCAGAAGATGGCGTCATCAGTATCGAAGACATGAAGCACAAATTCGATGCCTCTCGCCACCCAAAGGTCCTGTCGAAAGAGTCAACGGAACACGACACTCTGATGAATTTCGTCGCCAACTTCGAGGGGGGCGTGCACGACGATGGCAAGGTTCGTGCCCTTGAGCAGGTCTCGTAAAGTGTAGTCTTGCTCTCAGCATATATATATATATATAATTTTTTTTCCAAGAGCTAGCCTCATGCATTTCTTTACCATGGTTGTGACCTACTCAGGATCAAACTTTGGTTTTGCTGATGAGGCGAGGACTAATCACTGAACTCCGGGACCATGTGTATATATATATATATATATATATATATATATATATATATATATATATATATATATATATATATATATATATATATATATATATATATATTTAAACACACAAATATCCATGTATCTCTAAATGACACAAAGGTTATTTTAGAAAACATTGTTTTGATATTATGGGAACTGAGGCTATCAGCTTCATTTGCCTGGGCGTAAATGAAATTCAGAAGAGTCGATATTAAGTCAACAGAGTATGGAAACAAAAATCTCCAGTTATAAATATTCTCTTATTTGACGGATGAAATGAAAGACCTGTTGAGAAAGTATCTGATACAAAAAAGGGCCCATTAGAAAAGTGTATATATATTTAAGATTTGAAAATAATAATAAAAACTAGATTGTTAAAATCAGTCTAAAGTTTAGTTACTAATTATAAATGGTAATATGCATGCATATGCATTGCCGTTAGTGTTAATTGTTGATACCTGAAAAAATTAGTATTTTATATTAAGATACATGTCAACGTTTACATGTGCATGTTAACCAGTCCACGAAGCTATAGCTTTGAAGTCACTGAAACATCACTTAGAGGACCAGAGAGTTACAATACAATGAGAAATACACAACAAACCATGAGGCTGAACAGTGTAGTTATGGCCAAGAAAATATGGTGCATTGACGTTTGGCATAGAGAAGTGACACTTCCATTTTATGCATCGTATAATGAGCTAAGAGCATGCGATAATTCCCTTTCATATTGTATAAGTTTGATGAGCACGAACATGTAAATCAATGAAGGTAGCATGGGTGAGGCTTCTGACAGAGTCTTGATTTATTTCCATCCTTTTAAAAGAGAGTAAAGAGTGTCTTAGGGGCGATGTGGAGCAGAGAAGGAGAAAGAAAAGTAGAGGTATGGCTCTCACCGTCCCAATAGTGAACTTTCATCGTTTAATCTGTATTGATGAGTTTTGTCCTTCAAGCTTGAATTTAGATGAGACGTAGGTAGTGCCTGAATATGCAATTCCATCAGTAAATGTTTCTAAGAAGCCAGGAAATAAATGGATACTAGGTGGGCACATACAGACACTTTCTGAAGAACTGCACGTATATTTCACCCACAGTTTAAACCTTACATCCCAGTAATCTTTGCGTCCGTTGCTAGGTGACAAAGGAGGAGTTTATGGACTACTACTCCGGAGTGAGCAAGTCCATTGGGGACGACGAGTACTTCACAACAGTCGTCCAGAACAAGTGGATTCTCTAAACAAAGAGAAGCGAAGGGTCGGAAGTGGAAGACGGGGTTTTCAGAAACTCCATTCAGAAGAAGAGAAATCAAGCACAACAACCGATTCATATCTTCATTTTGCCACTTTTGTGGTTGCTAAATTACTCCTATAAGTAATGGTTTTCCAAAATTGCCTCGCAGATCTGTACAGATAAAATTACGATTAGGTTTAGGTGTAAATAAAGTAAATAAATTTGTAATTGGCAATGTTTGTGTATGTACTAATCATTGCTTTGAATATGAATTTTTCTCCCAGTAAATGTTCTCAACGGGAGAAATTCTGATAATGACTTTGATATGTATGTAGTTTTGGTCGAATTCGTACCTAGAAACTTAATGCCTTGAGAGAAAATGTACTTCTCTGTGTACAGCGCACGTCAAAATGTACTTCTCTGTGTACAGCGCACGTCAAAAGTAAGTTCATATTTCACCATCTAATAAAGTTGCTCTCAGGAAAAAGAAGGAAATCTTTCGTTAAAAAATTACATTGTAGAATGGTGTTGAGATCGTTTGAGCTACAAAAGCACACTCTTACCTTATACAACACAAAACGAACATCATTATTCTTAATCACACAACTGTTTTGCTGTTTTTAGTTTTCTGTAAAAGAAAGCTATTGAGATGGCTATTTGTCTGTCCGTCCGCACTTTTTCTGTCCACCCTCAGATCTGGAAGACTACAGAGGCTGGAGGGCTGCAAATTGGTATGTTGATCATCCAGCCTCCAGTCATCAAACATACCAAACTGCAGCCCTCTAGCCTCAGTGGTTTTTATTTTATTTAGGGTTGAAGTTAGCCATGATCATGCGTCTGGCAACGCTACAGGACAGGCCACCAGCGGGCCGTGGGTGAAAGTTTCATGGGCCGTGGCTGAGAGTTTCATGCAGCATATATGCTGTACAGAAAACTCAATTGCGTCGAAGAAACTTCATCTCATTTTTTACTTGTTTTATTTAGTAAATGATTCTTGTTATTTCCTTGGTGCAACTATTCCACTAATCTCTGAGGAATGTGGTTAACTCGTACCTAATATTTGAATGGAATATACCTAGTTCCAGTTCTATAGCATAAACCTTTGTAGGGGGTTAGTGCCGTCAGTGCACCTCATGTGGTGCACTGTAGGCTTTACTTAAGGCATTAATTTGCAGCGTCCTTCGGCCCCTAGCTGCAACCCCTTTCATTCCTTTTACTGTACCTCTGTTCATATTCTCTCTTTTCCATCTTTCCACCCTCTCCTAACAATTGTTTCATAGTGCAACTGCGAGGTTTTCCTCCTGTTACACCTTTCAAACCTTTCGACAATCAGTTTCCGTTTCAGCGCTGAATGGCCACATAGGTCCTAGCACTTGGCCTTGGGACAAAATTCTATATTCCATCTATAGCATAAACGAAATTGTGAGTCACTGTCTTCGTAGCTCACGATATAAAGAGTTTCAAACCAGATGAAGATGATTTCAATACAAAGGTTTTAATTAACATTGGTGTTTTTTTTTCTGGCAGCACGTAGAAAACAAAGGTAAGACACTTGATGAAAAGAAGAGGTCTAAGGAAACGAGATTGTCACATACATAGAAACAAACACCTTGGAGGTTCAAGTAAATAAAAAAAAAAAGGGAATGAATCTTTTGAGCTCCCCTTTCTGTGCTCTGAATATTCAGTGAATTCTCTTCTTTCTTTGCTGATTCAGAAATTGTCATTTACAAACCGCAGAAGGCAGCAGGTAAGTCGAAATGGAGCTGAGGATTGAGTGTAATTGTTATTATCGTGTCTTAAGACATAATAGGTCAAGTTTCACAGCTCTTCAAACTAAGTACTTACTTTCTTCCGCCATCATTTCCTTTTATTGTTAAAGGTAAATCGGTAGCTATCCGTGCTTTTTAAATGGCTTTGTTGCGCTCACACACACAGCAACCCATAGCACATTTAAATTGATTAAAATGATCCAATAAATGTTAGTTATAAGAGTAGTCCTCGGGTTACAGCGGCTCCAACTTATGACGTTCTGATCTCACGGTGCTATTCAGATATATTCATAAAAAATCGGTTCCGGGTTATGGCAGGTCTTCCGAAGTTATGGTGCTTACGGCATGCCATAAGCGATGGGAGACTGGAACTAGTTTCTGAGTGGCATAGCTGTAGACGCTATGACAAGGCGAGAAAACCGGTTTAGAGTTGTAGCCACCGGGAGGGTTTACTACAGTGTATAATGAGGTGAGAAAACTGGTTTATTACCAGAGCAATGCTTACAAACCTGTTTTTTTTATTACGATGTGCCAGGTTATGGCCAGCGTGCCGCTGGAACGGAACCCCCGCCGTAGGCTAACCTGGGGACTACCAGTATTGGTATTGTTGTCAGTCAGCTGCTTCGTTTTATGACCTGCATTATGAAAAACAAGAGAGGCATACAAATCTGCACTGCTTAAGAAAACAATATTTCGATGTAAAAGCATTTGTCCTTTCAATATTCCATTTATGTGTCTCTGGGTACGAAAACTAGCAGCTGTAAAAGCCAGGAGCAGAACTTACCATTTTTCATTTGTTAGAATCACATTCGGGAAAATGCATTGGCAGATCGTTCTGAAGACTCCGTCCCCAGAAGTGTGAGGGGAACTGAAATTTTAGGAGACAGCATTGATGTTGCCCATGTTTTGAGTTTTTTAAAGGCTTGTGGTTTTTATGAAAAGACCTTATAATTTTATATAGATAGGTCTTGTTTTTATCTTATTTATGACAGTTTTAATTCCATTAGAAATTAAATCTCTTCGATTTGACCCTTTTTAACATTGATCTTTAGAATGTCTATTAAAAACTCATTATTTTTATCATTTCCAGTTTCATTCATTCTCATCATAGTGCTGAATGACCCTATGGGTCCCAGTGCTTGGCTTTGTGCCTAAATCACATATTGCTTATTTAAATTGGTTAGGGAGATTTATTTTATTACAATGAAATCCTGACAAGTATCTCCTCGTAGGGGATAGCGCTGTCAGTGCACCTCATGTGGTGCTCTGTAGGCATTGCTTAAGATTCTTTGCAGCGTGCCTTCGGCCCCTAGCTGCAACCCCTTTCGTTCTTTTACTGTACCTCCTTTCATATTCTCTTTCTTCCATCTTACTTTCCACCCTCTCCTAACAATTGATTCATGTGCAACTGCGAGGATTTCCTCCTGTTACACCTCTCAAACCTTTTACTGTCAATTTCCATATCAGCGCTGAATGACCTCATAGGTCCCAGCGCTTGGCCTTTGGCCCAAATTCTATATTCAGTTCAATCCATGGGAATCAAATGGTGCAAAGTATGCATGACTCAACAATTGCAGGACCTTTTTACATTCAAATTTTTAGAAGACAATTCGTGCAGAGTTTACCACCGGTCCCTACTGACTAATTACTCCCTGTGTACAGTAAAAACAACAACGACCGCAATAATAATAATAATAATAATAATAATAATAATAATAATAATAATAATAATTAATAGCATCTTTGTATTACTCGTCATCCAAACTTGATTGTCGCAAGAGGCGTTTATTGAAGAAGATTTAATAAGTCTATAAACAGATGGGTCTCTCTTCATGTCATTCAGATGCCTAGGATTGTCCTGAACTTAGCATGTTTCACCGTTTTTGCTGTTCTTGGTAGCATTTTTCCAGACGAATGGAAATTTTTGTTATACAAACCCTTGTTGCGAAGGACTTGACGTATGCTGATTGCATTAATTTAAGGCCAGACTTCCATCATTCCAGTGATTTATACGGCGGCTTAAAAATGATTCAGTCATGATAACGAATACACTAAACCTAGCATCTTGTTTCCTGTCAGGCAATTTGCATAAAGGAAATGAAGTACTTTTGATTTCCTTTCAGACCTAACTAGTTGCACCTAAGACAACGAATGAGCATGCACTTGTTGAAACTGATTCTAGGGCTGCCTTTGACATGGTTACCAAAAAATCGCCACGTTCTTGGCTCATTCACAGATTTTTTAAGAGGCGAGCAACAAAAAATGGTTGGTAACTCTAGGCTTATTTGATCTGGAGTTCCACAGGTTAGTGTTCTTGGACCTTTTTTTTGTATTTTTTATTAGCAGTATGATTGTTAGTACTTCTTCAAAATGCCCAATAAAGTTTCTGGGATCATTAGCAGAGGTCTGGAAAGGATCAAGAAATGTAGTGAGAGGGGTATGAGCAAGACTGTGAAGACCCTATTAATTAGGTAGTCTCGTGCTGTGCTGCCTATACTTGGGGTTAACGCTGTACCCCCGTTGGATAGCGCCGTCAGTGCACCTCATGGCGCACTGTAGGCATCAAAAGGTCTTTGCAGCGTGCCCTCGGAAGCTGCAACCCTTTTCATTCCTTTTACTGTACCTCCATTCATATTCTCTTTCTTCCAGCTTTGTGCAGCCGCGAGTTTTTCCTCCTGTTACACCTTTCAGACCTTTCTAATCTCGATTTTCCTTTCAGCGCTGATTGACCTCATAGGTCCCAGTGCTTGGCCTTTGGCCTGAATTCTATATTCAGTTCATCGGTACATTTGACTATACGTGTAGCTGCCTTCTACTTATGTCTTTTTTCCTCAGAGCACTTATGAAATATGTTCTTAATCAAAATAAGGAATAAAATTCACAATAATTTTGTTGTCTAGACACGGAGAGCTTTCCAGAGAGTGGGATCTGGAAGGCTCTTTGTATAAAACTTAATTTTCAGAAAAATTATAGTGATTTTATTCTATTCAATGGCCAGGGTATTATGGGAATTTGGACTCATTCCCATCATCAGTGGTAATGATAATAATTACCATAAAAATTCTGCAGTCTTTAGTATCTGGCGGTCAAATGGTCTAGTCATGGAAAAGGACGAACTAGAAACTTCAAACCATTTTCATTCAGGCAGGTTTAATCAGTGGGTAGACCAGGGGACGTATCTAGTACACACTTAAAGCCGAGAGAAGGAGGAATGCCTCTGGAAAGATTTTGACGAGTGGGTAAATCCAGGAAAACAGGAACTGAGAGAGAAAGCTTTGAGTGATGGAATTTTCTATCTCTAACTACTAGAGTAGTATGAAATGATTGACGTTGTATTAATATTTGTTTTCAATTGCTGAGTGCTCCTTCTAGGAACTGACCATTTCTGTCGACTTCAAATAACAAGGCTCGAAGATACGTGGTCTGGTGAGAGGTCGATGTCGATATGAAGGACAGGAAAGCTTTAACGTGGGAAAACTCACGAGATATAGGATTTCAAAAACTGCTATAAAGAAAAATAGTAAACAGACAATCAACAACTAAGGTTAATATACTTGAACCTAGACAAAAAAAAAAGGCAGCAGAACTCTTATTAGAAATAAATAATTCAAATTGTACGACGTGCACGAGTTGATCAGTGCTGAGCGAAATCAGGGACCTTGGAAACAGGTAAACATACTAAAATTAACAAGTTCACAAAAAGTACCTCTGGATTCTTTCCTTCTGCCTGCAAAAATAAAAATAAAAAATGAATAAACAGCAAATGCGCATTCAGAAAAGCAAAAGGGAAGGAATACTTTTAAGTATTAGGTTACAACCTTCTGTTAACATAAGCCAAGCTGACATTCCTTTTGAGAACATTAGAACGAGAATGTACCTTTCACGAGTGTGATTACCGTCACGCGAATGGAATGTGGTAGGTAAAAGGCCTCGCTACCTCAGACATTGAGAGCAGCTGTTTTCACGTTAAGATATGAAAGGACTTCCTTGCATTCCATAATCAGCTTTAGCCCGTAGGGGGTTTTAGGCTTTACTTAAGGGTCTTTGCAGCGTCCCTTCGGCCCCTAGCTGCAGCCACTTTCATTCCTTTTACTGTACCTCCGTTCATATTCTCTTTCCACCATCTTACTGGCCACCCTCTCCTAACAATTGATTCATAGCGCAATTGAGAAGTTTTCCTCCTGTTACACCTTTCAGACCTTTCACTGTCAATTTCCCTTTCAGCGCTAAATGACCACATAGGTCCCAGCGATTGCCCTTTGGCCTAAATTCCATATTCCGAAGCTGTTACTGTGAATCACGCAGTAGTAAATCAGTTTAATCTGATTCCAACTTAACAAATGGAGCCATTCCTACTCATAATTTTGCCGAATAGCTTTCATGTCCTTCGTAGTCAATGCACACAACATAAAACTTAGATTTTAGCGTCATAAATTTCGCGATGGCTAAAAAATGTCACGTTTCGAGTTGTTAAAAACATTCACCTTCTATCCTTTGCCGCTTCATAATAAAAAACAATATTAGAACATGCGAAAGTGTTCAGCGAGTTGGCGAATCTGTCGAAATAATAATTTTCGGAAATATTTTCACTGCAATAGATTTATAATAACTGTGAGGACGAAGCAGATCACTTTATCTGACATTAATAAAACAATTCGACTCTTTCACTTATTATTATTATTATTATTATTATTATTATTATTATTATTATTATTATTATTATTATTATTATTATTATTATTATAAAGCAAATGCCGTTGAAGTGGAATAACGAAGCAAACGTCCCCCGTAGGGTGATAGTGCCGCCAGTGCACCTCACGCTGTGCACTGTAGGCATTCCTTAAGGTTCATTGCAGCGTTCCTTCGGTTCCTAGCTGCAACCCCTTTCATTCCTTTTACTGTACCTCCATTCATATTCTCTTTCTCCCATCTTGCTATCCAAACTCTCTTAACATTTGTCCCATAGCGCAACTGCTTTGAGGTTTTCCTCCTGTTACACCTGTCAAACCTCCTGCTGTCAGTTTCCGTTTCAGCGCTGAATGACCTCATAGGTCCCAGTGGTTGGCCTTTTGGTCAAAATTCTGTATTCCATTCCATTCCCATTTGTAAATATAGAAATGATAACAGAAATATTAAGCATAAGCCAAAAATCTGTGACCTTGATCTTTTGAGGGTTAAGCTCAGGAAACAAAGATATCGTGATCATTTTTATTATCGGTATGGAAAGAACACCACAAACACTGACCTTTTACTCTTCTGTACAAGAAAACTTGAGAAGACTACTGAGGCTAGAGGGCTGTAAATTGGTATGTTGATCATCCACCCCCCAATCATCAAGCATACCAAATTGCAGCCCTCTACCCTCAGTAGTTATTTTATTTTATTTCAGGTTAAAGTTAGCCATGATCGTGCGTCTGGCGCCGCTATAGGTGCCAACAACACAAGCCACCACTGGGTCTTTGCTGAAAGTTTCATGGACCGTGGCTGCAAGTGTCATGGGCTGCGGCTGAGAGTTTCATACCGCATTATACGCTTTACAGAAAACTCGATGGTGCCGAAGAAACTTCGGCGCATTTTTTCCTTGTTAATTTTCAGTCCAAACCAAGTAAATTCAATATCTACGAAATTGAAGATATTCAAATTAAAATTGATCTCTCTAAATATACCAGAACTCTGTCCCGAAGAAGAAACTGTGATCTTGATGGAATTACCATAATGGTATGAAGAAAGTCGACGTATGTAGGTAGCGAGAAAACATTGAAGCAGTCGAAGTATGGGTTTTTGACCTTTGACATTTAAGAGCCAAGCTTGGGAGTTACTTTTATGAAGTTTCAACGTGAATACACACACACACACACACACACACACATATATATATATATATATATATATATATATATATATATATATATATATATATATATGTATATATACTTATCAATTATAATTATTCTATATATATATATATATATATATATATATATATATATATATATATATATATATATATATATATATATATATATATATATATATATATATATATATATATAATTTAGATTTAGAATAAACGCATTTACAAAATTGCTAACGGAGATAGATAGATTGACAGATAGAACCAGGAACATTATCTTTTTAGCAGTTCATGATTTCATTATTAAAACAAGTAATAAATGCGCAATCGAGTTTTCTGTACAACGTATAATCAAGGCCACCGAAAATAGATCTGTCTTTCAGTGGTCTCTGTATAAGGCTGTATGAGCGGCGGCCCATGAATCTTTAACCACGGGCCGGTGGTGACCTGTCCCATTTAGTTGCAAGATGCGCGATTATGGCTAACTTTAACATTAAATCAAGTAAAAACTACTGAGGTTAGAGGGCTGCAATTTGGTCTGTTTGATGACTGGAGGGTGGATGATCAACATCCCAGTTTGCAGCCCTCTAGCCTCAGTAGTTTTTAAGATCTGAGGGCGGACTGAATAATGTGCGGACGGACAGAAAAATCTGGCACAATAGTTTTTTTACAGAAAACTAAAACCTAGAATCTGTTTTTTTTAACAGTGTCATTTTAACTGATATTGCAATTTTGTACAATGCCATTTCCCTGGAAAACGGAAGATGCATGGTTCCATTTTGGAAGGCATTGCACTACGAAATGGAATTACCGATTAAAAAAAAAAGAAAGTATGTTATCGAAAGTCATTCAGGAGGCGTAATGTTATGGGAGAAGAAAGAGAATAATTCATCTGATACACCGGGAAATTGATAATGCAAGTATCATCAGACATCTCTTTTGGTATCTTCTAATTCGCTGACTTTTGCGTTTCTTCTCTGTCATTAGGTGGAAAACATTCATTGGCTTGTGACAGTGATGATTTTCACGCTCACGAAAACGTGGCTAGACCCTAAAACCGAACGCTGAATTGGATAACTGGCAGGTGGACTTAATTATTTAAGCGCTAGTCTGAATTTTGCCAACAGTGGATGTCACCATTCTAGCCTAAGACTGTTCCTTTTGCAACATTCCAGGTTTTCTGAGCTCAGAGTCCATCAGTAATGTCATTGTGATACCTTTAGTTCAAAAGGAAACAAGTGAAAAAATGCGCTGAAGTTTCTTCGGCGCAATCGGGTTTTCTATACAGCGTATAATCAAGGCCACCGAAAATAGATCTATCTTTCTGTTGTCTCGGGTTGGTGGTGTAATGATGCCAGATGCACGATTATGGCTACCTTTAACATGAAATAAAATGAAACTACTGAGGCCAGAGGCTTGCAATTTGGTATTTTTGATGACTGGAGGGTGGATGTTCAACATACCAATTTGCAGCCCTCTACCCTCAGTAGTTTTTAAGATCTGAGGGTGGACAGGAGAAGTGCGGACGGACAGACAAAGCCGGCACAATAGTTTTCTTTTACAGAAAACTATAAAAAAAAAAAAATGTACCAATGGGATACTAAACTTGATAGGCCTAGGCTTACAGAATTCTCCAATGACCCCATCTCTATTGCTGGTAGTTTGGGGAAACGAAGGAGGGGGCACTGAGTACATAAACTCCAGCACCCTGGTTACGAATGTTATGCACAAGAGTCTTACGTGCAGCCAAGTCCAAGGCAGCGTCAATTCATTAAAACGTCTGATCACGTATTCGTTGAGAAGTTTTTGGATTGAATGATATTCTAAAGGCACCACAATGACGTCACTGCCTCCTAAAAGCCCGCTGACAGCCATACAACTCGCATGAGTAGATTTCCAGTTCAGAAAACCTGGAATAGTAGTCAAAAATGGCCTCAGCCTACTGCTTCCAAGTGCTAGGACATCCGCGATCACTCCTACATTTTAGTGAAGCACGCTGCTGCACGCATCTGCTCATAATTCAGATTAGCGCTTAAACAATCGAGTTCTCTTCACAGTTTTCCCATTCAGTGATCGGTTTTATGGTCCAGTCAAGTTTTCGTGACCGTGAAAATCATTATCGTCACGAGCCAGTGAATAGTTTCCGCATTATGAGAGAGAAGAGCGCAAGGCGTTGCGAAAAAAGATGCCAAAGAATACGTGTACTTGCAACATCAATTTCCCAGTATATCAAGTGGGTTATTCTCCCTTTTCTCCGATGATATTACACCTGAATACAGGCTAAAAACAAATTAGTTTCAAATCGTAGATCAGTATCGTTAGTGATTAGTTTAATTGCCAGATTTAGTGTAATTATCGGAGAAAAGACCTGCGTAAGCTCTTACTACACTCGACACTTCCCCGAATCATGACATTTAACAGAGTTTTTAATCGGTAATTCCATTTCGTAATCCTTGAAAAGTGGAAATATATTAATCTTTTTTTATGAAATATTATAATAAAAAACATAGCGAAATATCAATATTCATAAAGGATATTAATCATTATTGGCGCCTTGGAAGGATTCTCACTACTACATTTGGTCTCTCAAGAGCCACCATTTGCAAATGGCATTGAACGGTTCTGTGTTAAGGCATTCTTAAACGGTTTTCAAAGGTTTTTTTTTTTGAAATTAGGTTTCTATAACATCCTGAAATTCACGTAAGTAAAGTAAAAAAGAGTGAAAAAATGTAAAAACTGCCAATTTTTTACGCTATTTTTTAAACTGCATGGTCATCAACACTGTCAACTCAGGCAAGGCTTATCGTTGCCATTTGGCCTCCACGTATTTATTTTTCTTTTCTTGCCAACGCCTTCAAGGAATAGTCATTAAAGAAATGCCTGACCCCACCAGCGCCCCCCTCAGGGCTTCACCCATTATTCTCGCCTTAACCCCACCCCTAAAAGCTGCACGAAAGTGAATCAATCCATCGACGTGGTCAGTGAGTGTCAGAGCTTAGCCGGCAGCCTTGCAGGTAGTGTCTCGTAGCGTTTCTTCCGTTCACCTCAGTCAACCGTAGCAAGCAATGTAAGTATATAGCTTTCTTTGTGCTCTCTCTTGTTTTGGGCCTTTTCGGTGATGTTTGAATGGTTTTCGAGCTGAGCTGTAGTAAGATTTAGATGGAAATTTTGGTTCTGAAAGCGGTAACTTTCAGACAGTCATGAAAGTTGCGGTTTATGTGGTCCCTTTAGAGAATTCACCGCGTGGCGGTTTGTTTACATTCAGCTGAGCCTTTTGTTGCCAGTGCGTTTTCCTGCTGGGTAATTTCACTAGGCTATGCGTTGTTGACATGACGACAGACGGCGGTGAGCGTTTATTCACCTGGTGTATGTTAGAAAACTTTTACATTTTCATGTTATATATATATTTATATTATATATATATATGCTTCTTGTAAGAAATATGTTTAAGAGGTAGAGTTAATTCAAATGAATCAAGACAAACAAAGTTATAAACTGATGTACATATTCAGAAATTAGATACCAAAATGTAGTCTTAACATATCTACTACCTATACATTTGCAATTTGCTTGAACTGAACACGAACATCCAGTATGTTTGTCATATCACAGCAACACATGAAACAATGTAATTTAATGTACCTCATGCATAGGTTACGTGTCCACTGCACTGTCAAAAGAATTTGCAGGGAGGTATTGGTAATTTTTCTTAGAACGAAGAATCGCGCGCTTTAAATCAATCCGATGTGATGGAAATCGTAGGCTCCTTAAGAATATAAAAATTTCCTGCATCGTTGCCCCCGACAACATTTTTAGTCTAAAACGAGAATATAACATCTTAGACGAGCTTTCACTATTTTTAACCGGTTTTCGAAAGTGGATTTTAGTTGATTCTGCTATTCTGAGCAGAGTATTTTGACGGGCAGGAAGGTATTAACTTAGAGTCCTTAAAGTTAAAACCTGACCGCAAAGAGAGAGAGAGAGAGAGAGAGAGAGAGAGAGAGAGAGAGAGAGAGAGAGAGAGAGAGAGAGAGAGAGAGAGAGGAAGAAATTTATATCTGTTGTTTGGTATTTTGAAACCCTGCGTCTACAAGTTTTGACTTCAAACGTAATGCCTGATCTCTGACTTGGAACCAACTCTCATCCGAATTTTTAGGAACATCGTAGCTTCTTCCAAAGAACTGAAAAATGTGACCAGTGAAGAGAGGAAACAGGAAGAAGCATCAGCTGATGTAAAATGTGGATGAGATACGTCAGGTATTCACCGGGGTTCCAATATCGGTTCAGATAATCGGCAGCGATAGGCCAAGGGGTTTGTAAAATTGAAGACCCTTCGAGCGGTGGATTATGAGGTGCATGAAGAGACGCCTTCGGAATTTAGGTATCTGGTAATTAATTTTTAATATGAACCGCTTCCCTTCGGAAAAGTTCTGATGAGGTTCATAGTGCCATAGGTTCTTTTATGACGCTACAATCGATGAATAGCGATGGAAAAATAAATCCCAAAATAATAAGAGAATGTACCCGTAGGGGGGTATTGCCGTCAGCGCACCTCACGTGGTGCACTGTCAGCCTTGCTGAAGGTTATTTGCAGCGTCCCTTCGGCCCCTAGCTGCAACCCCGTCCATTCCTTCTACTATACCTCCGTTCATACTCTCGTTCTTCCATCGTACTTTCCACCCTCTCCGAACAATAATATTTTCAGCGCCGAATGATCTCACTGGTCCCATCTCTCAGCCTTTGGGCTAAATTTTGTACTCCAGTCCAATAATAGAATGTACAATTTTTTTCATCTCATTCACACCTTCTCTGCACTCTTTCCAAAGATTCCTTTGCACTGCATCTGCCTGAGAGGAGGTCTTTGGCAAGACCTTTTCTCCTCTCACTAGTAATTTCTATAATATTTCGTCTAGAGCGTCTGCTTACAATCTTAAAAACATACCAGATCCTCTTTTCTCGTTGTTTATTCCTATTTATTGTTTTTTTAGATGTTCAAAATGGAATATATCATATGTAATTGTTGATTGGGTGGTTTCTGATTGTAGTCCCTTCTGCCTTCCTTAAACACCGTCACTTCTGTTTTAGTTTTACTCGCTTCATGGTAACTGAAGGTTTTTAGAAAGTATTTTTATTTTTACTTTCTTGTCATAATTGAAATCTCCCGTGTAATTCTTCCCCTGGCTTTGCTGTTATGGCCAAGATATCCACACTAGAAAGGTCCCATAACCCTTTCACTCTGACACACTCGCTAAGAGCAACCGCAGACGTTACTATGAGGCAAGGTCCCGATGATGTACAGACCACGTCAGACCACTCAATATTCGATTCTTGTATATTCTCATTTCTGGTCTTACCGACCCGTTGGCAGTACTCCCCTCCCCCTTCCCTCCCCCCTCTCTCTCTCTCTCTCTCTCTCTCTCTCTCTCTCTCTCTCTCTCTCTCTCTCTCTTAAAAACTACTGAGGCTACAGGGCTGCAAATCTCTAGCCTCAGTAGTTTTTATTTCATTTAAGGTTAAAGTTAGCCATGATCATGCGTCTGGCACCGCTATAGGTGCCAACAACACAGGCCACCACCGGGCCGTGGCTGAGGGTTTCATGGGCCGTGGGCGAGAGTTTCACACAGCATTATACGCTGTACAGAAAACCCGATTGCGCCGAAGAAACTGCGCATTTTTTCTTTTTGTTATTATTTATTAATTTTTTTTTTTGCTCCAGTTACTACCTACGGTGTCTCAAGTCGCCTTTCTATTATTGTACCTTCGTTCTTTCTGTGGGACTAAATCTGCAACCAATAATCTATACGGTGTATTACAAGGTTCACCCGAGACCACTAAACATTCTGTCAGCCTTGGTTTCTCTGTCGTTGTTAAGCAATACTTTTTATGGCTAATAATTTTGCTAATTTTGTGTACAACATTCCTCTCTTTTCCTAATTTGGATGTCGACATTTACAAACTCATTAGCCAATGTCGCTTTCATTCTTATTACCTAAAACTATAGTGCACCTTTATCTACTCACCATTCTACCGTCCAAGTCAGCACCGATTATCAGAATTCCGTCTTTTGCAAACCACTGGCAGTAATGTGGTTTTATAGCATCGCCAACATCTCGACTGTTACTGACTTCACTTCTCATGACCTGTCTCTTGCCCTTCGTGCATTCTACAGTCTCCTTTAGCTCTTCGTTGGGCGAGTCGGTAGAGCTGTGGACTGGCACTCGCTAGGCCCCAGTTCGAGTCTCCGGCCGGCTGATGAAGAGTTAGAGGAATTTATTCCTGGTGATAGAAATTCATTTCTCGCCATAATGTGGTTCGGATTCCACAATAAGCTGTAGGCCCCGTTGCTAAGTAACCAATTGGTTCTTAGCCACGTAAAATAAGTCTAATCCTTCTTTTACACAGTCTCCCCAATATTTCCCCAGTGGCGTAGCTAGCATTCCATCAGTTGGGGGGCCTAGGTGTGGCCAAGATATTTTTTTTGGGGGGGTATGGGATCAAAGAAAATCACACAAAACTAATGTACCAATTCTGTAATTAGTAAAATATACTATTCTCGAATGTATATAGACATGTGAATGAAGGAAAATAATGGTATTAGTAATTAGTAGACCTGTATTTGAAATGATAGAGCTCAATTTTCAATTAATTTTCGACTCTTACTATATGCAAATGTATCAAATGCTGTAAGGGTTAAAATTTAGCTACAGAGGGAATTTCAACTGGGGGGCTAGTTGCGGGGGGGGGGGAGGCAAGCATCTGAGTGGGGATCGACCTAGCAAGCCTACCACGACCAGGCGACGCGTGACAATCCATACGGGTAAATATGAGCCCGCTCTTGCTGGCCACATTCCTTAGATCCAGCCAAAGTTTGCGGAGGTGGGCGTTGCCCTTGTACCTGCTTGCATGGGCTTCTTCCGCGTAACCGTTTATCAAACGGGCGCAACCGCAGGGCGGGCGAGACTGCGTGGCATTGTTGCTTACTTCCCCGGAGTGATTTATGGACCAGACCGCATACCAAAGTTTTCGGTTGTTTGCGTGACGCTGCGTATCAAAGGACTTTCCAGTGTCATAAATTTTCCTTTGCACTCCGCTACGGTTCAGTTATCCTTAACTGCAACAAGTGAGTAACGAATTGGAATTTACGATACGGTTTTATGTTCGAGGCACAGTCTGTTGTTTTTGTTTAATTCACAGATCCAGTCCAGTTATGGAGAGTAAATCAATATGACCACAGGCTTCAACGGTGGATTTTTGTCCATTATTGACGTAGCGTGCTTACGAGGTCACTGTGCCGTTCTATAAAGTTTGCGTTGAGGATTAGGGTAGTAACTGTCTACCTTGGTGCCCGATGTACAGAGGAATAATATAAAGATCACAGTATATTAAAATGTACTGTATCGTATTTAGTGGAATATTTAGTCATCTTTGCCATTAATCCCACAGGCGAAGCAGCTTCAGTCCCCTCGCACGCGTCAAAACTCTAAAACAGAGAGGAAGAAGAAAATCTTCATTTTTGAAGGTCCAGGCTGCCTCGTCGCAGTCGACTACTGAATACTTGGTTGAAGTTTCCATCTGAACTTCTCTGATTTTTTTCCCAGTACTTTATATCAGTAGTTTCTTTTTCTAAATTTTATTGCAATTTTGTTGCAGTGTTCATGCAATTCTTTAGCAATTTTGTTGCAGTGTTATTGCAATTCTTTAGCCAATTTTGTTGCAGTGTTATTGCAATTCTTTGCCAATTTTGTTGCAGTGTTATTGCAATTCTTTGCCAATTTTGTTGCAGTGTTATTGCAATTCTTTAGCAATTTTGTTGCACTGTTGCAATTTCATTGCAGTGTTATTGCAATTCTGTTGCGATTTATTGGAATTTTTCAATTTTGTTGCAATTGGCAGTTTTGCAGTTTGCAATGTTGTTGCAACTCTTGCAATTTTACTGAAAGTTTAGTCGAATTTTGTTGCAATTTTTTCGCAGTCTCGTCGCAATTGTCTCACAATTTTATTGCAGCTTAATTGCGATTTTATTCTAAGGAATATTTTTTTTCAGTTAATGTGTTGTTTTCTTTACTTGACGAAGGTGTTTGAAGATCTGCAGATATGAACGCCAATATCCTGTTAACAAAAACCACAACAATATTTTACGAGAACAACACTAAAAATCCTGTTGCTTCTAGATATTGCAGTAATTAAACAACGCGCAACCCAGGAGCCAAAGTCAAATAAAATCATAATAAAAAAAATAGATAAGCAGATGAATACATCTCAGTGAAGACAAAATATTTATCATATTGTCTTCATGACTGCGAGAAAAGTAAGCGCTTGTTAGCTTCCGGAAAAAAAAAAAAGCAAATTTCATTTGTAAGTTAATAGTTCGTTCAGAATTGATATTTCCACAGTCATCATTATAACGTCCAGTGATATTTTAACCGATTCGTTTAAAAGGGGAGATCACATGAATTTCATTGCCTATTAAATGGTCGATTTAATTGTTGTTATAAAAATTTAGCAATACTTACACATACATATATATATATATATATATATATATATATATATATATATATATATATATATATATATATATATATATATATATATATATATATATATATATATATATATATATATATATATATACACGAGGTTGAATACCTATAGCGTGCTTCAAGGGATTTTTTTCCCCACTGCTTATAGCTCTTGACACCAGTAACTGAGAAATAATTCAGGAGTCGCCCTCGTAAATCGTCGAAGAAAATAATGACAGGACGAGCTGTACACAGCGAGGAGATTGTGGTGTTTAAGGTGACTCATCCTCATATACCCCGTAGGGGGGATGGGGGTGCCGTAAGTGCACCTCTTGCGGTGCACTGTAGGCATTGCTTAAGGTTCTTTGCAGCTTGCCCTCGGCCCCTACTGCAACCCCTTACATCCCTCTTACTGTCCCTCCTTTCATATTCTCCTTCTTCCATCTTACGTTCCTCCCTCTCTTAACAGTTGATTCATAGTGCAAACTGCTTTGAGGTTTTCCTTCTGCCACACCTATGAAACCTTTCTGCTCTCAGTTTCCTTTCCAGCGCTGAATGACCTCGTAGGTCCCAGCGCTTGGTCTTTGGCCCCCCAAAAATTCTATATTCAGTTCCCCTCATCGTCAAATATGTATTTTGGTTTCTCTCATTTCGGGGTAAATACGCAAAGCGAAAGAAAATACCGTGGAAATGTAATGAAAGATTTTATTTCACATTATTACCAAGAGCCAGAAGAGTAACAAAGCACGCTAGAACTGCGTATCATTCGTTTTTATTTCCTTCAAGCATATTGTTGAGTCCAGAAAATACGTTCGGAGAGCTTCGTCATTTGTACCGTGTGCTTTTGCGCATGAAAGTAAGCGATCAGTTGATTCCGCCCTCAGATTAATTCATGCGGCGTATTCATTCTCCGTGAATGAACACGCGGACCATGAAACTTTAACCACTTGCCGGTGGTGGCCTGTCCTACATAGTTGCCAGAAGCGCACGATTATGGCTAACTTTAACCTTAAAATAAAAACTACTGAGGCTAGAGGGCTGCAATTTGGTATGTTTGATGATTGGAGGGTGGATGATAAACATACCAATTTGCAGCCCTCTAGCCTCAGTAGTTTTTAAGATCTGAGGGCGGATAGAAAAAAGTGCGGACGGACAAACAAAGCCGACGCAATAGTTTTCTTTCACGGAAAACTAAAAAGCATTAAAACTCCCATTTCAGTGGAGGGGCAACATGCAGTATGCGTCCGCATCTGAATGATAGCCAAAGAAAGGCACGAATGAACACTTCTCGGATCTGCAGTTTTGAAGCTCCTGCAAGAGTACAATTGCATTTTCTTTCTGGGTTCGTGACATTTAAGGTCTCAATACGCCAGCATAATCTCGGTGGACGATTTTAGCCGGAGGTCAGGACTTCAAATGCCAAATGGAATGACACACTGAGCAGTTCATTGGAGTCAAGTGCTCTGGGAGATCGGGGAGGCAAAATGGTTATGTTTACATTTGCGGAATTTCTAAGAATAAGTTACGGTTCTTGTTTTCGTTATTGCTAAGCTTGAAACATTTCTATCTTTACTGAGGGCCGCCGTCTGTTGTATAAAACTTTCCTCTCTGCCTGGAAATAACATCGAGTTATATTAAGGAGTGTTATCGAAAAGCTGCATAAAATCATTCAGTGAAAATGGGCTTTAATGAGTAAAAAAAAAAAAAGCCACAGTAATGTAATTGATAAACTGTATTTTTCAAAATAAAAAAATACAAAAAAAGGGATAAAAACAAGGGAGCTTTCGACCGTTGCGCAAACGGTCGAAAGCTCCCTTTTTTGTATTTTTTTTGTATCTTGAAAAATACAGTTTATCTATTACATTATTGTGGCTTTTTTAACTCATTATTTCCGATCACAATATAGTGATGCACCACAGTTAAAGTGGGCTTTCTTTCAAAGATAGAAAAGAATAATAAAAGCTCTCTTTTTATTTTTCCAGCTGAAAAGAAAACATTTCAATCACACTGCGCGATAACCAAGCGCCTCGTGTCCTCATCGCTCTGTCCAAAGGTCTTGCTTCTAAAGTTGACCTGTGTTTGTACAAGTTCGTCCATTGCCAATCAAATTTCGTATCGTTCTCCCGTAGTTGTTATTGGAACGTTTCTAGGTCATCCTCTCTCTCTCTCTCTCTCTCTCTCTCTCTCTCTCTCTCTCTCTCTCTCTCTCTCTCTCTCTCTCTCTCTCAAATTTAGATGTTAACTTTTGTTATAGTGATTTTTCTCTTGACATCATGATTGGATTTTTTTTGTCTTATATCATTCTGAAATCCGATGTCTGTAGACTGCGGTATTTTAAAGCCATTAGTCAACTTTTTTTTTTTTTTTTTTTTTTTAAGTTTTTCAATCTCGTGTTATAAAACTGGCTCTCAGTTATACGTGCAAATTCTCTCTCTCTCTCTCTCTCTCTCTCTCTCTCTCTCTCTCTCTCTCTCTCTCTCTCTCTCTATATATATATATATATATATATATATATATATATATATATATATATATATATATATATATATATAGATGTGTCTGTGTGTGCGCGTGTGTGGGAAGGCTTGAGGTATGAAAGCTATTAAACCATTGTCCAAACTTCCTGGAAGGTCCCAGGAGGTCGAGGAATAAATATCGATTGTACTCAAAATGTTGCGGTTGCGTCCGACCTTGGAGGAAAAAGAGTCGCAACATTTCACCCTGGCGCCTTCGCTACGCGCCCAAATTCTTCGCCATTCCTTCCTCCCTGACCTATTCTCAATTTTTTTTTTTTTTCCACAGTTCATCTTCTCTCCTGACCCATTCTTACTTATCGTACCCACCGCTAGCCTTTGCTGATGAACCACACCTTAAACAGTTTTCTGTGCTGTAGGCATTACTCGAGGTTCTTTGCAGCGTCCCTTCGGCCCCTAGCTGCACCCTCTTTCATTTCTTTTACTGTACCTCCGTTCATATTCTCCTTCTTCCGTCTGTCCTTCCACCCTCTCCTAACAATTGTTTCATAGAGCAACTGCGAGGTTTTCCTTCTGTTACAGTTATCAAACCTTCTTACTGCCAATTTCCGTTTCAGCGCTGAATGACCTCATAGGTCCCAGTGCTTGGCCTTTGGCCTAAATCCTGTATTCTATCTATCTTAAACAGTTCTCATTTATGAAGTTAACTTTTAATTTTCCACGGAAATATCGGAAGGTACGTAGGATGGAAAACATCAGTTTTTCCCTCATCAAACATATTTCAACCACCGCTATTGCTGTGCATACCACAGGATCTGGTACATCTGTTGTTAAAACAGGATCTGGTACATCTGCATTTTGTAAATAAAACGTTTCGGAAACCATTTAATCACGGGTGACTGAATCTGGCAAAGCACCCCTCCCCCTCATTTTCTATATTTTTTATTCATTTATTTATTATTATTATCATTCATTTACTTTAATCTTATTCCAGGGAATTTCTTTGCTCGTTTTCTACACTTACTAGCAAATGGCAGTTTTGCATTATTAAATGGAAGAAAGGCCAACTTTAGGCATTTCAAATGTTATGGCCCGCCAGATTTACTATGAATTATGTTCATAATAAAACATACAATACCAGGTTTTATTACATTTTCTTAACATGTTCAAAGAGAATTTTCATAAATGCATTATATGGTAAATGTATCTAAGAAATTTTCATGAAAGTTAAATTTAATAATCCAGAAATCAACGACTGAACTTTGATTATTGTAAATAAAATTCATGTACTGAACATAAAACGCAACTTCTCGGCTGTTCATGGTAATCCTCTGTAGCTGAGATATATGTACTTGTTTCATATCTACAATTATCTAATTTCTACATCGCATGTCATCCTCCACATCTAAGCGGTTTCTTACTTTTGTTTTGATTTGAAGTAGGGTAGAAAAGCCATAAGTAAGTCATTTATCAATTACTTGAGCCCAGAATTAGCTCTTTTTAGAATCAAAATTTTTTCCAAGTATTCATCTTGGTCATGGCGCAGAATCTGGCTCAATATTAAATGGATCTGCTATAAACGACAGATCTAATTTATCAGGGAAGTATCTGGAAAATTATTTTGTATTGATTATTTCATTTTGGAACAAGGATCTCAGTTCATTTTTCACCTTCAACAACTTCACAAAAATTCTCAAACATTGCAAAATTGGCATTAATTTTGCAGTTCTGGATCTCGGCAAGAAGGCGCAATGAGGCAATAAAATGAATTACAGTTTCGTCTTTACCCTGAAGTTTCAGATTTCTATTTCTTTTGTTTTAATTTTATTTTCTTATTTTTATATAGTTAATCTAGCAATTATAATCTAGTTAAATATCCGTGGCTCACCTGTTTTGATTGAAGATCACTGTTCTAGGGTAATCGGAGCTCGGTATGAACACTGACACTGATGCCTAGTGATTGTTGCTATAAATCTGGTAATTAGGTGTTTGTAGTTTGATTAGCAACAGCACGAATCAAAGCGGCAAATGGGCAAGCGATTTCCGAAGTGAAAAAGCCAGCTCTATTAAAGATATGTTGGTCATTACCGCTATCGGGCATTATGATTTTCTATAGATATCTAGTCGCGGACCCAAGTCTGCAATGATTTTCTGGATTTTAAATGAACTTTGGGCTTCCTGACTGTTTTAAGATGGTATGTGAAAGGCAATATGGCGGAAGAATCGGATGAAAGGTATTTTAATAGATAGGTATGTAGGTAGATAGGGGTTCAAATGCTTGGATTGTTTTGTTTATTGGATGATCAGTATTTGAACGATGGCAGGGGGTGGGTGGGGGACTAGTTTAAACATTTTCCAATCTATTTAACGGGTTTAGGTCGGGAAAGTCTGCCTTGGAAAGGAAAATTTTGACCGTAGTTAAAAAAGATTGTGTAATAAATATGAATAAGTTAGTGAAGAATTAGAGGAATTTATTTCTGGTGACAGAAATACATTTCTCGTCATAATGTGGTTCGGATTCCACAATAAGCTGTGGGTCCCGTTGCTAGGTAACCAGTTGGTTCTTAGCCACGTCAAATGAATCTAATCCTTCGGGCCAGCCGTAGGAGAGCTGTTAATCAGCTCAGTGGTCTGGTTAAACTAAGGTATACTTAACTTTACGAGCATGAGAGCAAATACACACTGACGCTTGCGAACACTTACACACACACATACAGTATGTTTGTGTCTGTGATTGTTTGTGACACTCCTGTACAAGCATACGAAGCAGCTTGTACATAAAAAGGATTCTGTTAAGGAGTTCACCCTTGATTCATCATCTAAAGAGTGACTGTGGCATGCAATAAATGGCATATTGGTGTGTATGCATATACACATACAAACAACACACACACACACACACACACACACACACACACACACATACACACATATATATATATATATATATATATATATATATATATATATATATTATAATTTATATGTACACGCAGGAATCTATGAGCTTCATATATAGTTTTCTATCTGGAAGCAAGTCGCTTTCAAACCTGAAAATTAAATCACTGAGTTTAACATTCTCTTTTGACTGACAGCGAGCGAGAAAGCGTCATGACTTGATAAGATTTTTAACCGATGAATTATATGACTACCAAAGTTTGTTTTACAGAGCCGAAAAAGGAGTTCATTAGTGCACACGCTTTTAGGGCAAATAAACAAATAGCGTCTCGCTTTGTTTTGGCACCTAATTATACCTAATTTTTAGATGGAACAAAATAAAATAGCAGAAAAATAAGTAGAAACGGCTTCTCTTTTAATATCTGGGGCTAGGATTAACTCCGAGTGACCTCACTTAAAAGAACAAAACAAAGCCGTTACAAGGTGCGTGACCCCGTTATCCTTGTAACGCCAGGTGTGATGTCATACTGCGGCAAATAAAAAAGAGAGAGAGAGAGAGAGAGAGAGAGAGGATGGGGGAAAGTGGTAAAGATAATTCCCTATCAGTCTATAATCATACCATAACTTCTGGTACCGTTCCCTGCTAATCAATGGTTTGGTGTTTGCAAAGTGTAAACCTATCCAACGATTTCGCATCTCAGAGCTGGTCTAGTTGTTTGAAGAATTATTATAGGCTGTCAGGTTCCCCGGCAAAGGTAATTCGAGCTTACATTCAACATTTAATTGATTTCGGAATGATCCTATACCTAAAGGGAATGCTTTAAGGGCTAATTTATGCTGGCCCTTTTCATGGTTAGGACAGCAATCGGCGTTTCCTGCTGACGAAAGAGGGCCGTCTTCTTATCGAAAAGGCTGAGAAATATCCAGAATATTAAGCTTAACAGAAACTAGTTTAGGTACATTTAACATACCAATCAAATGCCTTGCGTTTCACAAAACCGCAGCCTAATGGAACGCTTAGATTTACCACCATTCTTTGAAATAGGAAGAATCTATATTTCGTGTTCCAAGGTACTTTAGGGAGGGCTGAAGTTGTTGCTGTGATAAAATTGACAAAACAGAATGGTCCCGGCCTCTTCCAACTTTGTATTGCTCGTGAAGACATTGGTAATTCGAAGTAAAGGTCGTCGTGGGGTGGGTGGGTGGGTGGAAAGAACGCAATTATTTCGATCAGGAGGACGACACGCAACTTGGGCATGCTGTGCGTGGCAACATACCTTTCGTTGTAGCTTTACTGCTATTTCGACGGCATACGCTGTTAAGCGAGACAATAGAAGGAAGATAATTGGATTGCCTTCGTGAACACTAATAACTGCTGAATAACTAATAGAATTATATGAATCTTCGAAAGCCTTAACAACAGGAATGACGTCAGACGTGTGAGTGTGATCACGGCATTCCGCATGTACGTCACGGGGTCTCTCGCTGATCGTGATGTGGAAGACACAAAAAGTTGAATGGCGTCAATTGGTTGATATAGTTTGTGCGTGCTTGTGTAGGAGAGAGAGAGAGAGAGAGAGAGAGAGAGAGAGAGATGGTCAGAATACCTGACGTCCTCCTGCCTCCGAATTCGGCTAGTCAACAAAATACGTGACGCGAGAGTCAATAAAAACACGCGAACAGGATTCTACAACGAGCTCCCTTCGATAAGAAATGGCGATTAGGCGGAGGGGGAAGGCGGGAGGTGACCTCGATTTCTTTTTCTGAGTATTGCAGCTGCCTGAATAAAAGGGCCTCGCGACTGGCGAGGTGCTTGGTTGGACCCCTGGTGATAAAATTGGTCGGTGTTAAATTGCTCCTCGCCGTTTAGCGCTCAGAAGGAACGTTGTACATTAATGGGTTGTAATTATTAAGTAAGTTTCGTTCTCATTAAGTCCATTCGTAGGCGAACTCATGCACACACATACACACACCCATATATACACTATATGTATACACATTTATATATGTCTATCTATCTATATCTATACACACATATATATCACGTCTTTCATTAAAAGCGTAACCTTGCTCGTTAGACAGCCGTGAAACCAAACTACAGAAGAACATTACCTGAGTGCAGGTGGAGGATTGTCACTTGTTTACAGCGGGGAAGGGGTCCCTTGTTTTGTTTCAGTTGCCATAATTCCTGGAATGCCTTCAGTATTCAGGGTGAAGTAAGCTCCAGCCTTCTGAATTTTCACCACTAGATTGTAGAACTGAACGAGCCTTTAATTCTGGAACAAGAAGCATATTAAACAAGAAGTATATTACTGCCTCTAGTTCCCTTATTTGACTGACATGTACATCAAGGAGTGAATTATAAATTATATTCTTTACGCAAGAAACTATGATGGCGAAGTATAAATTCAAGCAAAGGAATAATGTGCTAAAGAGATATCATAGACTGGCTTTTACCTGGATTATACACCCCTCCGTAGGGGGTTAGTGCCGTCAGTGCGTGACTTCGACCCCTAGCTGCAACCCCTTTCGTTCGTTTTACTGTACCCCCTTTCATATTCCCATTCTTCCATCTTACTTTCCACCCTCTCCTAACAATTGTGCAACTGGGAGGTTTTCTTCCTGTTACACCTTTCAAACCTTTTACTGTCAATTTCCGTTTCAGCGCTGAATGACCTCATAGGTCCCAGTGCTTGGCCTTTGGCCTAAATTCTATATTAAATCAACTTAAAAAAAGAAATATATCCGATCCCATTTGCCAACAGACTACTAATTCATCTTTTCTCGACTTGCTAAAGTGGTTTGGATACCGCATTTGTGGTAACACATCTTACTATTAGAAGTTCGGTCAGTGAAATGGTAGCTTCTTTTGAAAGCTGTATTGGGTAATTACAAAGAAATGCGATCTTCCGAAAGATGAAGTGTGTATCGATGAATCAGGTGATTTGTAAGAAGAAAAATGAAAATACAATAATCATTCTTCTTACTTTTTTTTCAGCAATTTTGTTACAGGTGGCAGTGACAAACATCCCAGTTCATTGCCTTCTCATACATAATAGAGTGGGACACGATTTTCAGCAGCTAACGTTTCTAGGAATTTAAAGCTCGCGCAATTTATGTGATTGCATACTGCGAAGAGATGCATTCCTTCACGTCAAGCAAAGGGAATCATTCCTTTAGGTCCAAAGGAACAGTCTTTTCTTACACTTGAGCAGTTTTTCCGTGCGCAAAAATTCAGATAAACTTACCTAAAAAGTTATAGATGTTTTCTTATCGTCATTTCCCTAAAAGTCCTCAGTAAAATAAGTAAAGAGCAACGTGTTAGCTACAGAACTTTACATTGCGTCGTAGAAATGAGAGTAATTTGCCACAAGCCTTTCCGCCATTAAAGTCTCCTTTATTCACTCGGGTGGGCGTTATCGACGTGGTGTCAGGCGAGAACACCTAATAACCCCATTTCTCTTGCCATTATGCACGCTGGCCCCGGATATTTTTCGTCGTCCGCTATGATGTATTCTACCTCTCAGACACTCTACCCAATCGATGGGTCGACAATCCCCTCTTCATGACGTCTGATGTGTTGGCAATTGCCTAAGCGATTTCTCTCTCTCTCTCTCTCTCTCTCTAAGTCACAGGTTCTCATTTCTCCCAGTTAGGATTGAACTTAACTATGTGATTTCTCCGTGTGATGTGCTCATCTCAATGCCCCGTTTGTTCTTTACGTACAGTTTCAGATTCGTTACTTGTCTCTTACGCAGACTTTCATATAGGAGCTTTTATCTTAATGATGACTGAGTTTGTTTCTTTCACACTTTGCAGCATGACTCGCGAGGATGCCATGAAGGAGGCCTGCGCCCATGAGGCCGAGCACGCCCACGATCCCCTGGAGAAGTTAAGGTGTCTGGTGTTAAGCAGAGGATACGACAGCATCCTTCAGTTTGGGAAGTAGGTGGTTTGCTCCTGAGAAATGTTGTGGAGGGGAAGGAAATTGGCTAAACTTGCGGTCAAAGTGAATTCTGGAAGTGAGTTTCCGTAGAGTTGTGGACATTCTTCATACTATGGCTTACCTCATAGAGAAAATATAATTGTGTTACAGGGAATGAGTGAAATTAGAGATTTCACGAAATCCGTAGGGTATTTGTGAAATGACCAACTCGCTTAGGAACATTTGATCCCCGATGGCTAGTACTAAACACGGCGAAACAGTGATTCATCTACACTGTTTCACTGTGTTTAGTACTAGCCCCTGGAGGATCAAATGCACTTAGAGACATTTGGTCCCCAGGGGTTAGTACTAAACACGGCGAAACAGTGCAGAAGAATCACTGTTTCCCCGTGTTTAGTACAGTCCCGGGGGGGCGGTCTCAAATGCGTTTTGCTGTGTTTAGTACTAGCCCCTGGAGAATCAAATGCACTTAGGGGTTAGTACTAAACACGGCGAAACAGTGTAGATGAACCACTGTTTCGCCGTATTTAGTACTAGCCCCTAGGGGGTGTCTCAGATGTGCTTAGCCTTATTTTAGTACTAGCCCCTTGGGATTAAATGCAATTAGGGACAATTGATCCCCAGGGGTTAGTACTAAACACGGCGAAGCAGCGTAGATGAATCACTGTTTCGCCGTGTTTAGTACTAGCCCTCGGGGATCAAATGTTCCTAAGCGAGTTGCTCATTTCACAAATTCTTCAGGGATTTCGTGAAAGCCTGGCTTTCACACATTCCTTGTAACATAAATACAAGTTTTAGCCGATGGACGGACGTGATTCGCATGCCATTTAAGGTGTTTCGTATTCATGAAACAATCAATTCCATGGAGCGTTTGAACTGCGTCTTCTAGGACATTTGAATAATAGCGTGCCTGCCTGTACAAGACAAGGAATCATTAAATTTAAAAAGATCATCGAATAAACTTGAGTTCGTAGCCTGTCATTTATAAACTCCATTTAACGGCTTCGGAGAAATTGGCACACTTCTATTTTCAATATAAGATGAATGACTTAGGGGGAACGCAATTTGCTTGAAAAATTGATCTGTACAAAATTGGTCTCTGAATTTAAGATTTGCATCGATACCCCAATTACTGTGGAAGATATGAATTTTACCTTTGCCGAGGATAGTTAGGTCGAATTTTCCTTTGTACGTTTGTTGTATTACATGACAACTGCTCTTCATCGCAAATTAAGTTCCCTTATGCAGGTCACGAGAACAACATTTTGTATGTTCGAATGCTTCGGACCTTTTCGTACTAAAGTGCGTTGTACAGTTGTCCCATTCTGCTTCGTCTATTTCTTCCATGAAAGGAAATTTTGTTTTCAGTCTAATTTTGAGACCAAATTTTATTATACAGTAAGAATTGACAATGAATAAGAGTCCAAAGATACACTCATACTGATTTTGATACTTCTTAGGTGTTGTAAGACTGTTGCACTTACCTTTACATTTACTCTCGCGTTGCAGGCTATACAAGTTATCTTCTTGACATTATTTTAGTTTAGCAACTGACAGAATTAAGTAGTTTGTTGATTGATTGATTTATTTATTATGTATTTAATTGTTCCAGTAGTCGAACAACCTACCCATTGCTTTACTTCTCTTCTCTGTAAACGAATTTCTAGATTTTCGTTGACCGCTGTTGTCGATGCTTCCGTCCCCATTTGAAACTCAGTAATGCTCCTCGGGTTTTCTTCTCTCCCACATTTTTCTTCGTCTGTATCTTGTGCTTCTTGGCCTATTTCGATTTCCCTCTACTGACAGAACGTTGTTAGTTTTGTAATGTCTCTTTTCTTGTTGAAGGAGTAAACTATCAGAATGAAAGTCATGGTTCCTTTAAAGATATCTTTCGACTGCTTTACATGTAATAGGTGCGTTCCCCCATTTCCTTATACAAGACAATGTTTCAAAGCCACGCATGTATTATCAAGTTTGTTGTAATAGTTTCCAGGTTTTGATAGCGTGCATAAACACCGAAATGATTTTCCAGAATGTTCAGAAGACTGGACGAAGACAAGAGCCTAACTCTCTCCAAAGAGGAATTCATGGACGTCCTTCAGCAGTTTGGCTTGGACATGAGCTCAGAAGAATTTGCCGAAATCTACGCAGCTTTCGACGAGGATGGGACTGGCTCGATCAACTACTCTGAGTTTCTGGATAAACTCAGGGTAAGAAGACAGAGAGAGAGAGAGAGAGAGAGAGAGAGAGAGAGAGAGAGAGAGAGGTTGTGTACGAAGCTGAATCACTTTGATTATTTTGGTTCGAGAATATTAAATCGATTTTGCACCATAATATTTTTAATCTAAGTATATCCAGTAGATGGTATAGCATACGAAACAAAACGATTTAGTGTACAGGCCCATATTTAGATCAACGGATATTCCATAGGCACGTTGTCGTAAAATATATCAATTAAGTTTTTAATGAGTGCGTGATGAAAGCTTGTAACTTCCAAGTATAATTGAATTTCTCTAATGCTTGATATTCGTCTGGGACGCGACAGCAATATTCAAAATCGTGCGTGTCACAAAGGTTTTTTGCTTAAGCTTAATGATTTAGAAGTCTCGTAAGAATGTTTGACTTGGGTGTAGAACCGCTTCTGAAAGCACGCACCCAATTTTGCGTGCAGGCTAATGGTAGCGTGTGTGAGTGAAAGTGGTTGACCTAGAATGTTTGTTTTTAACTACGGTTCTGTTGTCACGATTTCTGTCGTAACAACATTCGCTGCGGAGTTCATCAAAGAATTCATTCACTCAAACTTTCATGGCTCACCTGCAGAGTCCTGTCACACACACACACACACACACACACACACACACACACACACACACACACATATATATATATATATATATGTGTGTGTGTGTGTAGGCCTATATATATAAACTGAATCACGAAAATATGGAACGTGATGAATATACAAATAAAGATAAAATCCACGAAGGAAAGGGAAACACTGAAGTGCTGCGAGGCCTTTCGACTGTCTGTCGTCCTTTACTAAGCAGACCGAAGAAATATAAAAGTAAGTAAAGGACGACAGGTAGTCGAAAGGCCTCGCAGCACTCCAGTGTTTCCCTCTCCTTCGTGGAATTGAACTTTATTTATTTATATATACATATATGGAGATTTGCCGATGACTTCAAGATTCTTGAAAGGTTTTAAAAGAAATCATTCGCAGAGAACCCAATTCTTCCCTCGCAGCCTGAAATGAACGACGCCAGGAAAGAGGTCGTGGAGGAGGCCTTCGCCAAGTTGGACGAGAGCGGCGACGGAGTCGTCACACTGGACGACATCCGCGACAGGTACGACGCCTCTCACCACCCCAAGGTCCTCTCCGAAGAGTCCACAGAGGAGGAGGTCCTACTCAAATTCCTCGGGAGGTTCGAGGGGGGAGTCAGCGAAGACGGGAAGGTCGGTTTCAAATTACCTCTCTCTCTCTCTCTCAAGCACACACATGATACACACATATATATATAATGTATGTATATATGCATATATATATATATACAGTATATATGTACATACATATATATACACTAAGGCATAGTTTTCCTCCCGAACAGTTTCATTGAAAGCAATTGATTCAGTGGCATCAGTTGAGAATTCAAATTACAATACGATGCACACAGTATTTTCATAAACTTATGTTTATAATTCTCTGAAATCTTATGTATCCCTGCTTGCAAATAACTTACAAAGAGGCGATGTTGTATGAAAAGCCTGCAGTTGTGATAATGCACGTACTGTTTGTGTAAGTATGGCTATAAAAACGGTATGAGTTCGTATGGAATATCAAAAGTGACCGGGTATACGCAGATGCCAGCCGCTATAAGGAATTTTACTTGGGCATATCACTGGGAGCTCCTTTGTCCATGAAATAATCGCTGACTTTTATTTCTCACCTTTCCTTAATCATTTAAGTACTAGTTAATAAAATAAAACCCCTGCAACCGAGGCCCCCTTAGGGGTTAGTGCTGTCAGTGCACCTCACGCGGTCCATTGTAGGCATTACTTAAGGGTCTTTGCAGCGTCCCTTCGGCCCCTAGGTGCAACCTCTTCCATTCCTTTTACTGTACCTCCATTCATATTCTCTGTCTTCCATCTTGCTATCCAAACCTTTCCTAACCATTGTTTCTTAGTGCAACTGCGAGGGTTTCCTCCTGTTGCACCTTTCAAACCTTTCTACTCCCAGTTTCCGTTTCAGCGCTGAATTCTATGTTCCATTCCATTCTGTAACTGAGGTTCTTCCCTTTTTTCAGGTAACAAAAGAGGAGTTCCTTGACTACTATTCTGGCATCAGCAAATCCATCGATGATGACGAATATTTCATCACCGTTATCAAGAACAGCTGGAAGCTTTAAGCAGGGAGCGAGATCTAAGATGGATAACTTCGTTCGGGCGTAGCTGAACCGTATGGTTTTTTTAGACAGTAACTCTCCCGATTGTTACTTCTCTTATTTTGTTCGTTTTTTCGCCATCTATTTACTTCTTGGCTTCGAGTGCAGACAAGTTTGTTATGTGTGCCTCGTGGCTGAAGGATAATTCTTATTTTCCGCTGACGAGGGGGTTTCTGCCCAGGAAATGATTTTCCTTTTTTTTTTTACATTGACCAGATGGGCTGCCAGGGAAATTATTTTGCGATCAATCTTATTTGCCGTTTGGAAAAATAACATTACTTCTCATTCTGTACGCTGTACTTTTCAGTCAACACCGAGCGGGGTAATAGCAATACCCAAAAACTCCTTTTTGTCAGTTGAGTTTCCTTTCATGGGGTAATCGGATGTTTCTTTGTATGCTAACTTTTGCCTCAGAGATTGGAAGAATTGCTCGTTGACTGACAAACACTCAGCGAGCAACGTTCCTTTTGTCAGTGTGAAATTGTTTAAGTTTTGCTTGATAATATTAAGCCTCTTTATTTAGCTGAAGAAGCTGGCGAATCGCTCCAGATGACCACAGGAGTTCGGAAATGGATTTAATGGCTAATAGTTGCAGAACCGCCCTTAACCTGAAAGTAAGAAATGTCAACATAAATAACTTCTTGTAGCTTTTACCAGAGAGAGAGCAGCAGTGATGACGTTGGTAATAAAAGTTCAGTATGAAACAACGTTCGTATTGCGTGCAACGAGTCCTCATGAATACCAAAGTCGTATCTGACATCTGTTTATTAATTGCTGTTTCTTTGAAAATGGAGGAGATGGCTAATTAGCTTCAGTGACAGCGGTTGTGATGACAACATCAAGTCTTGAAAGTGATGAGAGATGAGAGAGTGAAACGAGTAGAAGTCTCTCCACCCTGGAAGGAGAATAATTGCCGAGCGAATCTTGCTGAATCAAATGATGTTCTGTTTACGTTACAGCTTATCGGATGGATATTTCGGTAAATACTCTCTATGAAGTATTATTTTCGTCGTGGTTCTAGAATAAGACGTACAGTACACCTTATTAGAGCGCTTTGTCATTTTCAGCCACTAAAGCAAAACAACAGTGACATAACAGAAAAGTCTTTATCTTACCCAAGCCTTTGCCGGTCTAATTCGACCAACACGTTCGTAACATGTTGACAGGTCGAGCTTTTCGTGTCTTTTAAATCTCGCTGACCGTGGTTCTAAGTTGACATATCCCTCGTGCAGATGTAATTTCCCGTTCGCTATCGTTGCTTTCCGATTTTTGATGTTGGTTCCTCTTATGTGTAACTGGGTTTTTTTCCATTTCCTTGGACTTGACGGATTCTCGTCCTTAACTTGACGACTCCTGCTAATGAATTTTTGTTGTTTGACTGACCAAACTGTTGTTGCTTTGGAAAGAAGAAAATCAGTATTAAATACCCTCTGTTTTATCATTATTATGTTTATTATTATTACTGAATGGTTTTAAAATGCATCATCAAGTCCATCCAGAGGGAATGATACTTAGCTTATACTTCATCTGCAATGCAATATGTATTCAAACTTCAGTGTACTGTCATTTTAAAATTCGACACCAATCTCACTGATCAGTGTTAATCGGTCAATAAAGTTAAGGATAAATGTTTTTTATTAACCTTATTTGTTAAAGTTCGTGTATACTCTACGGCGGATGACTGGTACTATGCCGTGTTTTACAGTTACCAATTTATAATTAATTAATAATGAGCCTATTCTGTGTTTGTTAAACTGAACAGGACATCCGTTATAACCCCTTCAAAGTTTAAATGTCTGTGGAAAATAGGATGCCTGTTAAAATCATCTAGAACTTTACAAACCTAAATGCGACCAGAGAACTAATACATCATCAAAATGATAAGAGAAATACAAAATTTGAAAGGTATTTTCAGCACCGAGTTTCCTTCAGCGGGTGAACCGTTTCGTCCATGGATGATTTCGATTATTGGAGGGTGGCTCTTTTCTTAATCTTACCATGTCTGTTTTTATTTGCAGTAGAAATAAACGAACATTTTTCTATAGAGGCGAGCTCGCTATGAGATTACTGAAGATTATCAGTGTCCCGTCAATAACGAGATAATTTACCGAAAGTTTTTTTTACAAATTTCATCCATATTGCAACTGGTGTTCGTAACGAACGCTTCTTCCAGACGTAAACAAAAGCACCTGTGGTGAAATACTAACACCTTGTCACCAAAGTGGAGATTATTTAAAACTGCACCGAAAATTACAGTTTTCAGTTAAACTCCGATTCTATTGCGTATGTTCTACAGTTATGACTAATCCTATTCGACTGGCAGCTACCTTAGAGGTAAGCTATGAATGATCGACGCCAAAGCCTAACGTTCACCACTTAGTTTCGCGCTTGTGACATTGTGTGACTGGTAGCCCATACTGCGTTCTTTTCTGTCCTGACAAGGAATTTCATGCAGATGCAACTTGTGCAGTAACTCTTACTGCTTTGAAATGATAAAGCAATCATTCTGGTTTCCTAGTACAAACGCTATATAATTCTGGAACAACGTCGACTTCATATTATCGGCTTGTGGGAGTTCAAGACTCAATTATTTGGAATTTTTTAAGCTGTTGGTGGGATAATGGTAAGTAATGCATTACTTTTAAAATTCATTTATGTACATTTGTTACATAACCAGGTGGGCAAGCTCTCAAAGTCACATCCTGAGCCAGGACGCAAGTCGTTTTTCAGGTGGATGGTGACGAAGCGTATAGGCTACGTCGCCATGACAATTAGGTTAAGTATTCTGGGGTAATTCTGGCGTTATTTCGTTTTAAAATATCCCATCCTTTTTCACTGTCCATCCTGCTTTGTAGGTGAACATGAGATTTGTCTGAAACGTATGTTCACCAACGTAACAGGTATTTAATATATATATATATATATGTATTATATATATATATATATATATATATATATATATATATATATATATATATATATAGCAGAATTTGGAAACAGAACACAGATTCATTAAATTTTCGGGCTTTTAGTTTTAAAATTTCGCTGAAGATCCAGTTTAGGCAGTCAGGTTTGAACTTCCATGGAATTGACGTACAATTCGCGGATGAGGCCCGGAAATCGTTACTCATCATCGACTTTCTTAATTACTGTTATTATTTCATTTTTTCTGTTCTCGTGAAGACAAATAAAGGCGATGGTAATCAGGTATAGGCTGATCCAGTTGACACAGAATAATATCTACAATTGCATTTTTGTCACTTGAACAGTTTTCGAAATAAAAAGAATACTTGTGTTTGTGAACGACATAACTGTCTTTTGTTTGTGGATGTGTGTCACGTTGTCCGATCCTGAAGTCTCGTGGCTTTTGTCACAGGTGATTACGTCCTGGACAGTAATTCTCAGAGTCTTTAATGTAGTTTTTTCCGGTATATTTAGCCATGCCAGTGATGAAAATCATGGTTAGAGCTTGGATATTGTCACAGATTTCTGATAGATGCCTATGTTACCCCGTTTGGAACGATAAACTCACTGAACAAACTGACAAGCTTTGCATACATCAGCAGATATTTTTTAACGAGCCATACCGATTTTCACAAGTGACCAGTCTGTTTCTCTGTTGTTCACGATACTACATCTCCCCCTTTCCTTGTCTAGTAATGGCCCTTGTGGGTCTATTCTCCCCCGCCCCCCCCCCCGCCTCTTTTCCTTCCGATCAGCCGTTAGTGTTAAAAAAGCCTTGCGTGTTTCATGCGATGCAATTAATGTACATCTATATGGTAGCCCTGAATGGGACAGGCAAACTATGTTTTTCTGTAGTGACGCAAAATCTAATTTTATACGTATATCCTCAAAACTACGTCAGTTTATATATAAATGCCTGAGATAAAGAAATTGGACACCAGAGTAGATATTCATTTTGGAATTTTGCATATATTATTATTATTATTATTATTATTATTATTATTATTATTATTATTATTATTATTATTATTATTATTATTATTATTAAAGAATTTTACGAGATGTCTGTGTGGTACAGTTTTCATGTCCAGTCATTACTATTCCATTTTTAGATGAATCAGTCGCCTTGCCTGTACCTACTGACTTGGAATCACTTCAGTTTTATTGACTTCTAGATACGGGTTTTCAAAAAAAATCCCAAAAGCTCCTATTTCACGGGGTGGCCAGAAATAAAGTCGCAGGGGAAAAGTCACAGGAAAAAAAGTCATATTAATTTATGGTGGCCCCAAATAAAGTCACAAGAAAAATATTTAGTCACAATATTTTTGGCAATCATTAAACACCTTCATGATATTTAGTCTAGGAAAGATTTATGACTTTTTTACTTTTTTCCTTTTTTTACCTGGAACGCGCTTTGCCTAAACACGCCTAGAAACAAAGGTGGATACATACCTCAAGTTAAAGTCAAACGTCTTGGGGGTCACTGTCTAGGAAAGATTAATCCCCACAGTTTCAGGACAACTCCTCTTCAGGTGATTACAGAATGATAAAAAAAAGGGGAATGTTACAAATGTTAAGAAGGAAACAATATGAATAGCCACCTGTATATAAAAAATAACATGGACTTTCTGAACGAGGTAAAAACAATTGACTTTTGAAAATGAACAATGACAAGCTACGATGTCGTCTCTTTATTCACAAAGGTTGACCTAGATGTCACTGGAATTTTAGTGGAAAGTTGGTTGTCTTTGAAAATAGATTACCTTTACCATCCAGAGTAATGATAGACCTTATAAGATTCTGCATTAGTGACAACGTTTTCACCTACGAAAGTAAATTTTAACGTTTTAGTTTCGCTGTAAAAGAAAACTATTGTGCCGGCTTTGTCTGTCCGTCCGCCCTCAGATCTTAAAAACTACTGAGGCTAGAGGGCTGAAAATTGGTATGTTGATCATCCACCCTCCAATCATCAGACATACCAAATTGTAGCCATCTAGCCTCAGTAGTTTTTATTTAATATAAGGTTAAAGGATGCCATAATCGTGCTTCTGGCAACGATATAGGCCAGGCCACCACCAGGCCGTGGTTAAAGTTTCATGGACCGCGATTCATGCAGCATTATAACGAGACTACCGAAAGATAGATCTATTTTCGGTGGCCTTGATTATACGCTGTTGCGGCTGTACAGAAAACTCGATTGCGCCGAGGAAATTTCGGCGCATTTTTTTAACCTTTTTAATATATTTCCTAAATACAATGGGATTTTATTCATTCTTGCAGCACGGCAAGTGTGCGTATTATATTTATTGTCGAAGACTTTGCTTCGGTTGGTGGGGCCGAGCTCGGAGATCTGCACGAGACTTCGTAATCCTTTTAAGATCCCATCATATTTGCGGCCAGCCTTTGGGCAAAGCTCGTGCTGGGATAAGACCTGATTAAACCAGTTCTCTCTAGACCTAACCCAGCTAGCCAATCAGTCTTCGTATATCTCTGAACCGCCTAACCTGTCTGTTTCTGAAAGTTAAATTTATCATCACACTAGAACGGAAAGTCCATAAGTCTATTAGCACTTTTCTATTGTGGTAGCTTGTTTATTTGAGCCGCCATGCCCCATTGAACTCTTTATCAAAAGGAACGGAACTATTTAAATAATAACGGATCTGAACCACTGAGGCGCTGCATTATATTACAGGGTAAACTTAATTTGACAGTTAGTTTTTGGTGTAATAATTTATTTACCTCATAAAAACAGTATAACAGCTTTACAATACAGCTTTTAAGTTGTAGTTACTGTGCCGCAACTTTCACAGTATAACGGATGTCTCGCTTCTGTTCTGTGTAAGCAAAATCCTTAAAATATGGGCGAAGAAGGCACTGACTATGTTTCCACTTTGTAGTCCACCATTTTCAGACTCTGGTGTAGAATGGCCACCTGTTTCTGAGTACCATGACCACCAGCAATGCTGCTCCAACCACACCAACCACGGCGATTACCACCATGACGAACAACATTTTGCCTGGAAGCATCGGACAGGAATGTTACAAAGCTTTATTTATGCGATATTGTAAAACACTAAACTAGTTTTAGTGTCTCGTCCTTTATATGCAGAAATTTCCCTACTTGCAACAGAAGCCATTAGAATTTTTCCAGGCGGCATTCCAATCCAAAGGGTAATTTTCCCAATAAAGCAGAAGAATCGCTATTAGTCGTTAATGGCAAGAACTCAGCCGTATAGAAATACACAAAATTAAGAGCTAGACTTACATGTGAAAACCATGGCATACTGCTCAACCTTCCCCTCTTGGCATTGAAACTCTAAACATCCTTTGACCCAAAGGGCTCCCTCAGGGTGCGCCTCTTCGCCCACACCACAACCTACAAGAGAGGTCAGACAGTGAAATGAAACGGTTGCTTCTCTTTGAATTTTTACTCTGGCAGTCAGATTTTTCTTTGTTTGGTCATTTGGCACATTCAACTGATAGTTTATCCATACATCTGCATTTAAATATGATAGTGGTATAGTGTTTCTGGACCGCAAGTGCTGTAAAATAACGTAAAGGGATTTTTTTTTCTTTGAAAATCATGACTGAGGATCCCGTAACTGAAATGTTTTTGCTTTTCAATAAAATTTCAAACAATTACAAGACAAATGTACTATTGAACTCACAAGAGGGAAGCAGCTTTCCTCTCAGCATTTGACCTTTGACGCACGTGACCTTAAAACATCCTTGTTCCCAGATGTGACCCTCTGGATAAGTTGCACGGCCAACCGTGCAGCCTGAAAGTAGGAATGAGTAGCAACAGCCTGGATGAAGTAGAAAAAGATTGTTAGAGTACTGGTAAATAACAAATTCCCTTTAGTACAGAGAACACACACATGATGTACAGGGCCTGCGTTGCTATAAACAGCAGAAAAATTGGCACGGGAAAAGTAATTCTAAGATTCAGCCTGAACGTGGTAGGAGAACCATACTACATGTGAGGAAGTGACGGAGAGGTGCCGTTCAGTAGCCAAAAAAGAAGAAGAGGCTGAGAACTGAAAAGCTGGATGATTTAGACGTGATGAGAAGGGATGAATGACAACCAGTCAGAATAAACAGTGGGTACGGAAACGGCACGATGAAGCTCTGTTGGAAGTCTCAGGATATCGTGGTAAAGAGACGTTGCTCTTGAATTAGACCAGGTGAGAAATTCAGGAGGAAATTGTACAAGACCAACTGGAGCTGGAAAATTTATCCTAAGAGAAAGCCCATGAAGGGAAAATCCAATGCAAAAAATGTCAATGATGATGATGGTGACTAGGCTTAAGTGATGCTTATTCTGCCGGAACGAGGGATTCTTGTAATGCTTTTGTCGTGAATTTTTCAGGATAGGTAGCTGGTTGTCAGTTGGTGTAAAGAATTATTGAAATTCGTTCTTTAACCATGACATTCCTTGTTTATCAAGTAGACATAATTTTGCTAGAGGTTGAGTGTCAACCTGTAAATGACATTCCTTTGTAGACAAAATGGTTGGCAGATTCTATTGTTGTTCTTGATGCCGTTAATATCTCGTCTTTGTAATTCTTGGGTGATGCCTAATGCGTTGCCTCTTTTGTTTGTAGCGTACCTTCAGCGACTGCACATATCATACATGAATTTACAGCCTTTACCAGTGTAATTATGTGGTCCATAGCATTCGTAGCAGGCCTCCTCCGGAGATTCCTGATACCGTTTTCTCTATGTCTGAATGCAGGCCAGTTTTCTTTCTCATTCGTACGCGCTTGTCTATGTCCTGACCAGGTGATGGTTGGTGACGCATGGGCGCAGTAGTCGTCGAATTCCTGTGTAGATTGTTTACCTTTACTATACTATGCCCCTGGCAGTTAAAACCACGTCTTCTACCTGGTCTATTAAACTCTCATGACCGAAAGCGGTTTGACGATCAGGAACTTTGAATGGGCTTTTGAGTACTGTTTTGTTGCCGGCTGAGCAGATGAAGCCTATTCGCATCACTTCTGGGGTTCATGAGATAAGAGAAATCACATGTTGGTGTATCTTGACATTTTTTATTTTTCTGCTACTAGATCTTGGCTTGTCTAACCAGTTTGCAGTTTACAAGATTCCGGTTTGACTCAGTATACCTTAGCAAGCATGATCAAAATAATAATCAAGTCTGGATTGAGAAGGGTTCCTGGAACAGAGGCATTAATATTCCCCGCTACCACCCCTCGGGAAATTTAAGAATAAAAGGATGTTAATCATCACCTCGAGACCTCTCAAGGTGCCGCAGATGACGGGATTCGGATGAAATAGGAGAGGTAACTGCAACAATTTTGTAACAAAAGAGCGTAGATGGCCTGGCATACACTTTAAATTTCTCAGGGTAAGGATTACTGGAAAAATCAAGAGCATTGGCCGCTTGATGTCATGTGTTTAATGCCTAGTTGCAGATTTTTGAGATTAGGAAAAAACCTCCCAATCCCAGGATCGGTAGACTGAAATTTCTGATATAAAAAATGTAGGAATGTGGACGCATGGATTGCAAGTGAAGTAAATCTTAATATATGAGCTTCAATAGCTGAAGGATGTTAAAAGGTCGTGAGCTAATGTTCACTGAAAATATTGGATGTGTACCACTAAAAATATTTCGTATTTGATGAACAAAAAGTACTTATTTTTAAGTAAGCGAGAGATATTTCTCTCAGCATTTCACTGTTATGGCAAACCGTTACCTTAGTTCCAAATGCTCATTAGGAAATAGTGCAATTAAATATCAACTTATACGTTCATATTCAAACTTTCGGTGAATATCATTATAGTTTACAACTTCTAGCTGAACTATAAATTTATAGATTTACTGTTCTTGACTAAAAAGAAACAAAAAATACAGGAGTTTATTATATAATTTTAGGATTGCGTTTTCTATCGTACGATTACAGAAAATGGTCAGGAATAGAACGGTGGCATTTATATATATGTAAATAACAGCGTTTACAAATTATTACAATAGTAATGCATTATATTTCTCCCCATTTAATAATGAACGAGAAAATTGTGAACATTGAATCACCTTTATTGATCACTTTTGACTGGCATAAATGAGTAACAAACAGTTATTTTCTAAATAAAAGACTTCTACAACAGGCCAAACAATTCAAATCTTTCATCGAGATTCTACCAAGAAATTCTTGGACTCAAGAAAGCAATAAGTAAACAGACATGGCTACAGCTTGTATAATGTTAACCAAACTAAACTTATGAAATCATACTCCCGTACTTTGAGCTAACAGTAAGTGCTATTATCCATTTTTCCTTTTTCCCAACGGAAAATTTCTCGATTCATAAGCTCTGACTGGATAGCTGTATAAAGTCCGTCATATCTATTCAGTAGAATGCTGGTAAAAAAAAAATGGGTGTGATCCCTGCTGTTATAATCCTGATTTCGTTGTCGTACGATATTTAAATATGAGTTTTCCAGAAGATGGTTGGTCATTAAAAATCATTAGATGTTACAGAGCAGTTCATTCGGCTGCATCATAACATATTCACTATTTTATTAATTAAATTACTAACTTGTAACAGAATTATTAGTTTGGAAAGGTAAATTTTATGATTTATGGGTTTAATGGATAATTTTTTTTTAATATCACAATGAGATAGTATTGTGATTTATTTAGTAACAGTTCAGACGTCTCACCTCTGCTAAAAGCAAAACATTTCCTCTTTCTTACTCACAGGAATCCAAAGTGGCTAGATAGAGCGTTTCTCCATTGAGGCATTCCATCTGACGACATCCCTCTGTCCAGGTGCTGGCGTTCCTCCTCAGCTTTCCGGCTGAATTGCAACCTGGAATGGAACAGAGTCTTGCGAGAAATTGAAGAGATGGATGAGGTATGTTCTTTATTTTTGTTTCTAAATATATTCGGTGATCGTAACTCCTAATAAACATGACGGCACAGAGTGGGAAGGCATTCTCTTATCTGTGTGGGCAAATATCTTGTATAATTAGGGTGGTAAATACGTTACAGTGAGATCAAATGATAAATACAACTTGCAGTGTCTACAAGTATTCACACACACACGCACAAGCTTAGTAGCATTTTATGAAACTAATGATGGGAAATAGACATCCGCGTAACTGTCGTTCCTTCCATGTGACAAATTAATAGTGAATCATG